>NC_083438.1:34751476-35051476 GCF_020745735.1 Hemiscyllium ocellatum
TACTCCTGGAACTTGGCGCGGATCGCGGCCTGGTCACGGTTGAGCCTCTTGCGGTACTTGCGGAGATACAAGCCGACAGTTTGGCGCCACTCCGTCAGGTGCTGTTTGGTGACCAGTTTGACCTCGTCCATGTAGACCACCATGTTGGAGCGCATCTCCTCCAGGTCACGGTGCAGACGATCCTTCGCCTCCTGCAAGTCGGAGCCCAACTGCTCGGCGTAGGGTCCCAATTCAGCCTGAAGACCCGCCCCAGAGCTCTCAAGCTCAGACATGCAGTCGGAGATCATGGCACTGTGAAACACCGGGGACACACCATTAACGACGCCAACGGGGAACGGACAGCACAGACCTCGCGGGAGAGAAAGCCAGCCAGAAACACGACAACAGACAGGGAGAGTCTCTTCGCAAGCTCAACAGAAACAACAGTCTTGGTTGCCAAGAATATGATGTTAGGAGGGTGAGAAGAGGGCAAACAAATTCGGCAACTCATTCCCCGGCAATTTCCATGAAATGACGGCAGTGCCAAGATTGGTGATTGGATTTTCAGGTACGGGGGTGGGTTGACTGAACAAGGAAAATAAGGAGCTGGAAATGGTGGGAGCGCAACAGGGTAAGGAGCGCCGCACTGTCGGGGGGTCAGTGCTGAGGGAGCGCCGCACTGTCGGAGGGTCAGTGCTGAGGGGAGTGCCGCACTGTCGGAGGGTCAGTGCTGAGGGAGTGCCGCACTGTCGGAGGGTCAGTGCTGAGGGAGTGCCGCACTGTCGGAGGGTCAGTGCTGAGGGAACGCCGCACTGTCGGAGGGTCAGTGCTGAGGGAGTGCCAGACTATCAGAGGGTCAGTGCTGAGGGAGAGTGCCGCACTGTCAGGGGGTCAGTGCTGAGGGAGTGCCGCACTGTCGGAGAGTCAGTGCTGAGGGAGTGCCGCACTGTCGGAGGGTCAGTGCTGAGGGAGAGTGCCGCACTGTCGGAGGGTCAGTGCTGAGGGAAGTGCCGCACTGTCGGAGGGTCAGTGCTGAGGGAGTGCCGCACTGTCGGAGGGTCAGTGCTGAGGGAGTGCCGCACTGTCGGAGGGTCAGTGCTGAGGGAACGCCGCACTGTCGGAGGGTCAGTGCTGAGGGAGTGCCAGACTATCAGAGGGTCAGTGCTGAGGGAGTGCCGCACTGTCAGGGGGTCAGTGCTGAGGGAGTGCCGCACTGTCGGAGAGTCAGTGCTGAGGGAGTGCCGCACTGTCGGAGGGTCAGTGCTGAGGAGTGCCGCACTGTCGGAGGGGTCAGTGCTGAGGGAGTGCCGCACTGTCGGAGGGTTCAGTGCTGAGGGAGTGACGCACTGTCGGAGGGTCAGTGCTGAGAGCGCGCCGTACTGTCGGTGGGTCAGTACTGAGGGAGTGCTGCACTGTTGGAGGGTCAGTGCTGAGGGAGTGCCGCACTGTCGGAGGGTCAGTGCTGAGGGAGCGCCGCACTGTCGGAGGGTCAGTGCTGAGAGAGTGGGCACTGTCGGAGGGTCAGTGCTGAGAGAGTGGGCACTGTCGGAGGGTCAGTGCTGAGGGAGTGCTGCACTGTCGAGGGTCAGTGCTGAGGGAGTGGGCATTGTGCGGTATATTTGACATTGTGATGAGTAAAGGGTCAGTATTTGCTCTTTCTATGAGACCCTCCCCCTCCCTTCGGGACACTCCCTAGCCCCACAGCGATCACCCGTGTTCTCTCTCTGGTCACAGCCTGGCTAAAGGGACAGAGTACAGGTGGGAGATTTTCGAGGGCTGTTCCTTATCCTGTGGAAACACCTTCAGACAAGGAATGATTTCGTTCATGAGGACACTGAAGTTTGTCAGAGCCTTGCTGTTTGTGAATTAGCGTCCTCACCTCCACCACCTCGGCCTGTTTTGTCGCTGGAATTTCGCCCTGTCACGTGGGAGGTGGATGGAGATACAAGGCAAGGGAGCAGTCGATGGACAACAGGACAACAGGAAGATTAGAGGGAGCTCGAGGTAATCACACACAGGTCGCCAGGCAGAAAGCATTCCCGGAGTTAGCCTTTATCAGGCATGTGGCAGACTCGGGAACGGGGAGGTGCTTTTGGAGCTGGACAGGGCCTTGGGTGAGGCTGGAGTGCTGTGTGGAGGTCTGCCCCCCCAGGACAACAGGAAGGATGGGATCGTAGAGGAGGGAGGGGCGCAGAGGGTGATTCACCAGGACAGTGCCCTGGGATGGAGCAGTTCAGCGATGGGCAGAGAGATGGATTCACTTGGGTTGCGTTATTTGGACCGGAGAAGATTGATGGGGGGGTGGGGGGTGGGAATTGAATAAGGTGATGATGAGGGGCACAGAGAAGGGGGGGGATGTTCCCTTCAATGGCAAGGTCAAGAGTGAAGGGGACAGAGGTGAAAGGGCAGGGGCTTTGGAGGAGAATGAGTTCCATGGAAGAGAGCAATGCCAGGGAGGGTTGGTGAAGGCAGCTTACCCTCACACCCGGGCACTTGGAATCGCGTGGTATTCCAGTTGGCAGGAGAGTGTGGTTAGTACAGGCAGGATGGCACAGAGAGAGAATGGACTGAGGGTCTCCGCTGTGTGGGAAGACCACCACCGTCTAGCTGGAAATGGCCACAGAGTGTGAATCGCTTGGGACATCCTGAGGTGGCATCAGTGCCAGGTGCTAGGGCAATGCAGCTCTGTGTTGTTGTGTGTCTCTATGCGTGTGTGGGCGTGCGTGCAGCCTGCACTCGGCCGGTGGCCATTCCCCTCAGGCCATGCTAACCCAGACACACGGCGTACTCACGAGAGTTGCTTGTCCACCTCGGCGATTTGCAGTTGCTGGAGCAGCCCATGGGTGGACTGAGCGAGATCATGGCTAAACGTCCAGAATTTCTCAACGGCATCTTCCCATTGGCTCTTGTCAGGGACCTGTTTCAGGGAATCTACCAGGGATCCTGAGGGAACACAACCACATCCCGATTCATCGAGGGTATGCTCATCCCTCACCATCCCCGTACACACCCCCCTCCAGCCCCTACACCCCCTCCCTATCTCTGTAACCCCCTCCAGTCCCTACATCCCCTCCCTATGTCTGTAACCCCTCCAGTCCCTACACCCCCTCCCTATCTCTGTAACCCCCTCCAGCCCCTACACCCCCTCCCTATCTCTGTAACCCCCTCCAGCCCTACACCCTCCCTACCTCTGTAACCCCTCCAGTCCCTACACCCCCTCCCTATCTCTGTAGCCCCTCCAGCCCCTACACCTCCTCCCTATCTCTGTAACCCCTCCATCCCCTACACCCCCTCCTATCTCTGTAACCCCCTCCAGTCCCTACACCCCCTCCCTATCTCTGTAACCCCCTCCAGTCCCTACACCCCTCCCTATCTCTGTTACCCCCTCCAGTCCCTACACCCCCTCCCTATCTCTGTAACCCCTCCAGTCCCTACACCCCATCCCTATCTCTGTAACCCCTCAGTCCCTACACCCCTCCCTATCTCTGTAACCCTCCTCCAGTCCCTACACCCCCTCCCTATCTCCTGTAACCCCCTCCAGTCCCTACACCCCCTCCCTATCTCTGTAAACCCCTCCAGCCCCTACACCCCCTCCCTATCTCTGTAACTCCTCCAGCCCCTACACCCCCTCCCTATCTCTGTAACCCCCTCCAGCCCCTACACCTCTGCACGGCCCTCCTGATGTGTTAATGCTGTTGTTAACGTGTACAACCCAGCGTTCTCACAAATTTGTGAATACCCAGTTCTCAGGATATTGTTTCCCAGTCTGTTTGCCATGTTGTTAATAGGTAATTAACTGACTAAATTATCCTGCTGTACTTCACAATGTTAAAATCTCCTCCCCACTCCCCCCCCCCCCCAACCACAATAACATAAAAATTATCTCAGTGAATTGCAGATCGTGTGAACAGCAAACTCAGCTATAAATCCACCCAGCCAGTGATCACAGTCATTCACACCTCGGTAACATTTTAAAACATCCCGGACGTTTTATGATTCTGTTAACATCCAGGCTTCCACTGTGAGTGTGTATGAGTGTGTGTGTGAGTGTGTGTGTGTGTGTGTGTGTGCGCGCGAGAGTGTGTGTGTGAATGTATGAGTGTGAGTGTGAGTGCGTGTGTGAGTGTGAGTGACTGTGTGAATTTGTGTGTGTGAGTGTGAGTGAGTGTGTTTGAGTTCGTGAGAATGTGTGTGAGTGAGAGTGTGAGTGTGTGTGTGTGTGTGTGAGTGTGAGTGTGTGTGAGTGAGTGTGTGAGAAGGTGTGTGAGTGAGAGTGAGTGTGTATGTGTGTGAGTGTGATTGTGTGTGTGAGTCTGTGTGTGTGTGAGTCTGTGTGCGAGTCTCTGTGTGTGTGTGTGTGAGTGAGTTTGTGTGTGTGAGTGTGAGTGAGTGTGAGTGTGTGTGAGTGTGTGTGTGTGTGAGTGTGAGTGAGTGTGTGTGTGAGTGTGAGTGTGTGTGTGTGAGTGTGTGTGTGTGAGTTTGTGTGTGTGAGTGTGAGTGTGAGTGAGTGTGTGTGTGAGTGTGTGTGAGTGAGTGAGTGTGAGTGAGTGAGTGTGTGAGTGTGTGTGTGGGTGTGAGTGTGTGTGTGAGTGTGAGTGTGAGTGAGTGTGTTGTGAGTGTGAGTGTGAGTGAGTGTGAGTGTGTTTTGGACACTGCTATGATAGGTTACAACATCCCGATATGTTTGTGTTGTCTTTAAAACCGGAGAATGGGTTGAACCGTCCGCGGTGTTTCTGATGCCCTGAGGCTGCAGTGAGACCTGCTGGCTGCAGTGCCCACGTGTTTACCATGTCGTTCACATCCTGCCTTCCGTCTGTAACACCGAGAAAGGGGAGTCTCCCACCGTCTTTACAACGTAGCTAACACTGAGCAATCAGATACAACCTTCTGAGTTGCTGGTCAATGCCGAGCTGAGGGGGACAATCTTGCCACTACGTTTATGATGCCTTTACCATCTCCCTGACGGGGGGGTAAACCATCCTGGAGAGTTTACGATGTCAATACAAAGTGGAAGCCATCCAATTTATGATATCATTAACGTGTCGCAGGCAGACAGGATCACTTCAGAATGTTTACCATGCCCATCACACACAGTCAAGTTCTCCTTACATTATGTTTACAATGCTGCTAAGATACACTAAAGTTCTCCGTCCCTCACGTTTACGATGCTGCTAAGATGCACTAAAGTTCTCCTTCCCTCATGTTTACGATGCTGCTAAGATACACTAAAGTTCTCCGTCCCTCACGTTTAAGATGCTGCTAAGATGCACTAAAGTTCACCTTCCCTCACGTTTACGATGCTGCTAAGATACACTAAAGTTCTCCTTCCCTCACGTTTACGATGCTGCTAAGATGCACTAAAGTTCACCTTCCCTCACGTTTACGATGCTGCTAAGATGCACTAAAGTTCTCCTTCCCTCAGGTTAAGATGCTGCTAAGATACACTAAAGTTCACCTTCCCTCACGTTTACGATGCTGCTAAGATGCACTAAAGTTCTCCTTCCCTCACGTTTACGATGCTGCTAAGATGCACTAACGTTCTCCTTCCCTCAGGTTAAGATGCTGCTAAGATACACTAAAGTTCTCCTTCCCTCGCGTTTACGATGCTGCTAAGATGCACTAAAGTTCTCCTTCCCTCATGTTTACAATGCTGCTAAGATACACTAAACTTCCCCATCCCTCACATTTACGATGCTGCTAAGATACACTAAAGTTCTCCTTCCCTCATGTTTACAATGCAGCTAAGATACACTAAAGTTATCCTTCCATCACGTTTACGATGCTGCTAAGATGCACTAAAGTTCTCCGTCCCTCACGTTTACGATGCTGCTAAAATACACTAAAGTTCTCCTTCCCTCATGTTTATGATGCTGCTAAGATACACTAAAGTTCCCCATCCCTCACGTTTACGATGCTGCTAAGATACACTAAAGTTCACCTTCCCTCACATTTACGATGCTGCTAAGATACACTAAAGTTCTCTGTCCCTCAGGTTAAGATGCTGCTAAGATACACTAAAGTTCACCTTCCCTCACGTTTACGATGCTGCTAAGATACACTAAAGTTCTCCTTCCCTCACGTTTACGATGCTGCTAAGATGCACTAACGTTCTCCTTCCCTCAGGTTAAGATGCTGCTAAGATACACTAAAGTTCTCCTTCCCTCGCGTTTACGATGCTGCTAAGATGCACTAAAGTTCTCCTTCCCTCATGTTTACAATGCTGCTAAGATACACTAAACTTCCCCATCCCTCACATTTACGATGCTGCTAAGATACACTAAAGTTCTCCTTCCCTCATGTTTACAATGCAGCTAAGATACACTAAAGTTATCCTTCCATCACGTTTACGATGCTGCTAAGATGCACTAAAGTTCTCCGTCCCTCACGTTTACGATGCTGCTAAAATACACTAAAGTTCTCCTTCCCTCATGTTTATGATGCTGCTAAGATACACTAAAGTTCCCCATCCCTCACGTTTACGATGCTGCTAAGATACACTAAAGTTCACCTTCCCTCACATTTACGATGCTGCTAAGATACACTAAAGTTCTCTGTCCCTCATGTTTACGATGCTGCTAAGATACACTAAAGTTCCCCATCCCTCACGTTTACGATGCTGCTAAGATACACTAATGTTCTCCTTCCCTCACGTTTACGATGCTGCTAAGATGCACTAAAGTTCCCCATCCCTCACGTTTACGATGCTGCTAAGATACACTAAAGTTCTCCGTCCCTCACGTTTATGATGCTGCTAAGATACACTAAAGTTCTCCTTCCCTCACGTTTACGATGCTGCTAAAATACACTAAAGTTCTCCTTCCATCATGTTTACGACGCTGCTAAGATACACTAAAGTTCTCTGTCCCTCATGTTTACGATGCTGCTAAGATGCACTAAAGTTCCCCATCCCTCACATTTACGATGCTGCTAAGATACACTAAAGTTCTCCATCCCTCACGTTTATGATGCTGCTAAGATGCACTAAAGTTCCCCATCCCTCACGTTTACGATGCTGCTAAGATACACTAATGTTCTCCTTCCCTCACGTTTACGATGCTGCTAAGATGCACTAAAGTTCTCCTTCCCTCACGTTTACGATGCTGCTAAGATACACTAAAGTTCACCTTCCCTCATGTTTACAATGCTGCTAAGATGCACTAAAGTTCTCTTTCCCTCACATTTACGATGCTGCTAAGATACACTAAAGTTCACCTTCCCTCATGTTTACGATGCTGCTAAGATACACTAAAGTTCTCCTTCCCTCACGTCTACGATGTCGCTAAGATACACTAAAGTTCACCTTCCCTCACATTTACGATGCTGCTGAGATACACTAAAGTTCTCCTTCCCTCACGTTTACGATGCTGCTAAGATGCACTAAAGTTCTCCTTCCCTCACGTTTACGATGTCGCTAACCCACAGGGAGATGCTGTTGAGCCTGGCCCCTGGGGAGCTGTCCCTTTGTGAGCTGCTGTCCCTGGATTGTTACCCAGACGGCTCATTCCATCACCTATTCCACAGGGAGAGCCGAGGGATAGCGGGGATTGGGATTGGGATTGGGGGGGGTGGTGGGGATGGTTGAAAAGCATAGCCACTTACCCACGATCAGGAGCACGGTGAGGACAGCGGTAAAGCCCTTCATGGTTCTTTGTTTCTGCTGGAACTTACAGAGAGAGAAAAAATCAAATTAGAAACCAATTTCCAAAAGAAATAACATCACAGTCTGCACACGGTAATTAAGGCTGGGTGTAATTACTCAGAGGCTTCCGAAAATCCCAGGCAGTGTTTTCTCTCTCTCTCTCTCTCTCGCTGTGTGTCAGCAAAGTGAATCAGTCCAGACTAGCCCTGCTTTTATATAGCTCAGCTCAGGGGAGCAGAGTCAGCAAGGGTTACTCTGGGTCAGTGTGTGTGTATATCTTGGCAGCGTCTGGTTTGCCCACACGCTCTATCAACAGCCCCCAACATTGTCTTCTCCCCCCCACTGACCCAGCTTCCCCCTCCCCACAGACGCAAAGCCACCTCCCCCAGTCTCAATCTGTTTCACCCCCCTGGGATTCAGCGCACAGAGGTTTGTGCTTGACCTGAGCTTATTCCCGACTGTGGCCACAGTGACACTGGGACCTGGGATACCACGCTCCGTTCAGCTACTGCGTGCCAGGGGATGGACTGCAGGAGAGAACGTTCCCTGCTCCACATTGTCCTGCTCACTTTCCCACTGAATTAGCCAGCCTCAGAAACACAGACCCCCACAAACAATGGCCAGCGGAGCCCCTCTCCCCTCTCCCCTCTCCCCTCTTCTCTCTTCTCTTCCCGTCTCTCTCCATTCCAAACTTTCACAACTGGCTACGTTCTGTTTTATCACTCTCTCTGTCTCTGTCTCTGTCTCTCTCTCTCCCCCTCCACTCACTTCTCTCTCTCTCTCTCTCTCTCGTCTCTTCCTCCCTCTCTCCTTCTCCCCAACCCACACTCTCACCTCCTCCACTCTCTCTCCATCTCTCCCTTTCTCTCTCTCACCCCAATCTTTCTCCCCCGTCTCACTCTCTCTGTCCCCCCTCACTTCTCTCTCTCTCCCTCCACCCCTCTCATTCTCTCTCTCTCTCTCCATCTCTATCTCTCTCTCCCCCTCTCACTTTCTCTCCCCCCGCTCTCTCCATCTCTTGCTCTCTCTCCCTCCTCTCTCTCCCTTCTCCCTCTGTCTTCTCCCCCCCCACCGTGTCTCTCTCTCCCCCACCTCTCTCTTTGTACCCACCTCCCACCCTCACTTTTCTCGCCATTTCGAGTTGATTTGGAGCAGCGCAGAAACACTGGGGCTGATCTCCGCATGGAGAGGGGGATCGTGTGGAGGGTCAGTGCTGAGGGAGTGGGCACTGTCGGAGGGTCAGTGCTGAGGGAGTGGGCACTGTCGGAGGGTCAGTGCTGAGGGAGCAGGCACTGTCGGAGGGTCAGTGCTGAGGGAGTGGGCACTGTCGGAGGGTCAGTGCTGAGGGAGCAGGCACTGTCGGAGGGTCAGTGCTGAGGGAGTGGGCACTGTCGGAGGGTCAGTGCTGAGGGAGCGGGCACTGTCGGAGGGTCAGTGCTGAGGGAGTGGGCACTGTTGGAGGGTCAGTGCTGAGGGAGCGGGCACTGTCGGAGGGTCAGTGCTGAGGGAGTGGGCACTGTCGGAGGGTCAGTGCTGAGGGAGTGGGCACTATTGGAAGTTGTGAGAGAGAGCTGAGTGGTAATGGGCTGGGTATATTGGAGGGTGTGTGGGTAGGCGAGGGTGGGCGGGGTCTCCACATTCGGGGCTAACACTTCCCCACCAAAACAGACCCTGACAAAACAGGCTTGGGATCTTGCTGTGTGCAAGTCAGTCTCCACCTCACAGAAATACCTCAGTGTCCTCTTCTCTCGAGTGAACCTGAACTCATTTCCAGCACCTTCCTAGATCCCTTGGTATAACCTGTGCCCTGAGGACAGTCAGGATTCGTGAAAGTCACGAAAGTTGCTATAGAAATGCACGTGGCCTCCCACTCCTCCCTTCCCTGCTCCTTTCTAACCTCCCCTCGCTCATGCACAGTGCCCCTTTATTCTTGCCTCTTACCTCCTGCCAGTTCCTGACCAGTGTCGCTGTGAGAGAGGTACTGAGCTGGCTGGCTGCCTTTATATCTATCGCTCTGTATCTGTGTGTATCTCCCTGGGAGCTGCAGTTAGCACACACTCTGACACATCACCCCAGCTCAGAGACTCAGAGTCTAAAGTCCCTTCTCAAACACTGGCGGCCCCTCTTATCTCCACTATCTTGGGACTACTTGGCAGAGATAAGGTATCCCTGAGCTATTCCAATTCCCTAGGAATGGGTGTGTGTGTGTGTGTGTGTGTGTGTGTGTGTGTGTGTGTGTGTGTGTGTGTGTGTGTGTGTGTGTGTGTGTGTGTAACAGAGATAGAGAGAATGTGTGTGAGAGAGAGTGCATGTGTGTGAGAGATATTGTGGTGTGTCTGTGTAAGTGTGTGTAAGAGAGTCTGTGAAGGTGAGTCTCTGTGTGTGTCTTTGTGGGTGTGTGAGAAATAGAGTTTGTGTGAGTGTGAGAGTGTGTGTTGTATGAGAGTGTGTGTGTGCAAGAGAGAGTGTGTGAGAAAGTGTGCGTATGTGTGATAGAAAGAGTGTGCGTGGTTTGAGAGAGTGGGTCTGTGTGTGTGTGAGACAGAGACTGTGTGCGAGTGTGTGTGTGTTTATGAGAGACTGTGTGCTTGAGTGTGTGTATATTTGAGACTGTATGTGTGTGTGAGAGAGTTGCGTTTGAGTGTGCGTGTGTGTGTGAGTGTATGTGAGTGTGTGTGTGTATATGTGTGTGTGAGAGAGTGTGTGTTTGTGTGTGTGAGAGAGAGTGTGTGAGAGAGAGTATGAGTGTGTGTGTGTGTGTGTGTGAGAGACTGTGTGTGCGTATGTGTGTGTGAGAGTGTGTGTGTGTGTATGTGAGTGTGTGTGTATATATGACAGACTGTGTGCATATGTGTGTGAGAGAGTGTGTGTTTGAGTGTGTGTGTGCGTGTGAGAGACTGTGCATATGTGTGTGTGCGGGAGAGAGTGTATGTTTGAGTGTGTGTGTGTGTGAGTGTATGTGTGTGTGTGAGTGTGTGTATATGTGCGAGAGACTGTGCGTATGTGTGTGTGCGGGAGAGAGTGTATGTTTGAGTGTGTGGGTGTGAGTGTGTGTGAGTGTATGTGTGTGTGTGAGTGTGTGTATATGTGCGAGAGACTGTGTGTGTGTGTGTGTGTGAGAGTGTGTGTGCGTGTCTGTGAGTGTGTGTGCGTGCGTGTGTATGTGTGTGTGAATGTGTGAGTGTGTGTGCGGTGGAAGGAGAGATTCTGAACTTCCTTCCTTGTCTCCTTCGGAATGCTGCTTCCTGAGGAACCAGGTCCCTGGGTCTGATGTTCCCTTGTCTGTGCCTGGAATATTAATACCTCCCTGTCTTTCTGAGCAGCGGCTGCTGTATTCTGAGGGATGTCACAACATCCTGTGGTTATATCCACCCTGTTTAAATGGAACAGCGATTCTAGCAGCTTCAGTGAAACGCTGTCGCTCTGTGCCAGGGTCACGAGCTGTGGGGGTAGTGGCACTTCAACTCTTCCCCACACTAAAGGGTCAGTGCTGAGGAACCTTCCGGAAACTGTGGAACAGGTTCAGCAGGGGAATGAAATGTCGCAAGTGTTTTCAGATGCAGACGAATCACAATCTGATAGACTGGGTCAAGGGTTTTGTGTTAGGCTGGGGGTTATTTGTCAGTTTCTGCCTAATGGTTACCTTTGACTAAACAGAGGGATCAACCGGTAACCAGTTTGTACCACATAACCTCTCTCGAACAGACCACTCTCTGATCATGACATTACTCTGCTCCCATGATGCTTCAGGGGAGCGTCATACCAGACTCTAATTTGACGTAAGCCGCAAAACGAGACTTGGTCCAGCTCGGCCAAACAGTGTCATAGAGTCCTACAGCACGGAACGAGACCCTTCGGCCCAACCAGCCCCTGCTGACCCTAATCCCAAACTAAACTAGTCCCAGCTGCCTGCTCCTGGCCCATCTCCCTCCAAACGTTTCCTGCTCATGTCCTTATCCAAATGCTTTTTAAACGCTGTAACTGTCCCCACACCCCTCCCCACTTCCTCAGGAAGGTCATTCCACACACGGACCACCCTCTGGGGAAAAACTTTGCCCCTCGTGTCTTTTTAACATCTCTCCTCTCACCTTAAAAACACACCCCTTAGTCTCGAAATCCCCCCACCCCAGGGAAAAGACACTTGACATTAACCCTATCTATTGCCCCCTCATGGTTTTATAAACCTCTATAAGGTCACCCCTCAGCCTCTGACGCTCCGGGGAAAACAGCTCCAGGCTATCCAGCCTCTCCTGATAACGCAAACCCTCCCATTCCCGGCAACATCCTGGGAAATCTCTCCAGAACCCTCTCCAGTTTAATAATATCCTTCCTATAACAGGGTGACCAGAACTGGACACAGTATTCCAGAAGGGACCTCCCCAATGTCCTGTACAACCTCAACACGACGTCCCAAACTCCTACACTCAAAGGGCTGAGCAATGAAGGGGAGTGTGTGAAACCCCTTCGTAACCCTCCCCTGTCTGTATGTGATGGAAACTTCAAAGAATGGTGTACCTGAACCCCTAGGTCTCTCTGTTCGATAACACTATCAACAGGAGGACATCAATATCCATACTTCATCTGAAATTTAGGCCAATCAAACACCATCACTAATAAAAGAGTCTCTGACCATTATCTCCTGACCTTCCACGGTGTTCCCATCACTGAATCCCCCCACTGTCACCATCCTGGGGGGTTACCATTGACCAGAAACCCAACTGGACCCACCACATCAACACAGCGGCTCCAAGAGCAGGTCAGAGGCTGGGAATCCTGTAGTGAGTAACTCCCCTCCTGACTCCCCCCAAAGCCTGTCCCACCATTGACAAGGCCCAAGGCAGGAGGGGGAGGGAATACTCCCCACTTGCCCCTGGATGGGGGCAGCTCCAACAACACTCAAGAAGCTCGACATCATTCGGGGACAAAGCAGCCCCCGCTGGATTGGCCCCACACCCACAAACATCCCCTCCCATCCCCCACCGACGCTCAGTAACAGCTGTGTGTACCATTCCCTCCCTCCCCCCACCCCCCTCAGTAACAGCAGTGTGTACCATCCCCTCCCTCCCCCACCCCACCTCAGTAACAGCAGTGTGTACCATCCCCTCCCTCCCCCCACCCCACCTCAGTAACAGCAGTGTGTACCATCCCCTCCCTCCCCCCACCCCACCTCAGTAACAGCAGTGTGTACCATCCCTTCCCTCCCCTCATCGACGCTCAGTAACAGCAGTGTGTACCATCAGCACAGACCCTCCAACAGTCCCCACTCCCTCAGCACTGAACCTCCGACCGTGCGGCGCTCCCTCAGCACTGACCCTCCGACTGTGCGGCGCTCCCTCAGCACTGACCCTCCGACAGTGCGGCACTCCCTCAGCACTGACCCTCCGACAGTGCGGCACTCCCTCAGCACTGACCCTCCAACAGTGTGGTGCTCCCTGATCCTCCACCCCTGTGGTCGTCTCTCAAGCCTGTGTGAAAACATGCCTCAGAATGTAGAACAACGAACATTCTAGTTTAGGCCCTTCGGCCCTCAATGTTGTGCTAGCCTCTGAAACCACCTGAAGCTGATATAAACTACACTATCCCATTATTAGCGATATGTTTATCCAATGATCATTCAGAATGTAGGAACTAAGAGTAGGATTTGACCATTCAGCCCCTCTGATCTGCTACCCCATTCAGTACCATCATGGCTGCTCTCACCTGGGCCTCATCTCCCCCGTCGCGCCCTCTCCCCATAACCCTTTAACTCCGTTATTGTCTAAAAACCCAAATGAGGACGCATACTCTCTGCATCCCATCTTAGAGTGGCCTAGTGGCTCAGTGTTTAGCGCTTATACCTCACAGCACCAGGGACCCAGGTTCAATTCCACCCTCAGGCAACTATCTGTGTGGAGTTTGCATATTCACCATGTGCCTGCGTGGGTTTCCTCCCACAATCCAAAGATATGCAGGTTAGTGTGGATTGGCCATGGGAAATTGTCCCATAGTGTCCAGGGATGTGCAGGTTAGGGTGGATTGGCCATGAAATATTGTCCCATAGTGCCCAGGGATGTGCAAGTTAGGGTGGATTGGCCATGGGAAATTGTCCCATAGTGCCCAGGGATGTGCAGGTTAGGGTGGATTGGCCATGCTAAATTGTCCCATAGTGTCCAGGGATGTGCAGGTTAGGGTGGATTGGCCATGGGAAATTATCCCATAGTACCCAGGGATGTGCAGGTTAGGGTGGATTGGCCATGCTAAATTGTCCCATAGTGCCCAGGGATGTGCAGGTTAGGGTGGATTGGCCATACTAATTTGTCCCATAGATCCCAGGGATGTGCAGGTTAGGGTGGATTGGCCATGCTAAATTGTCCCATAGTGTCCAGGGATGTGCAGGTTAGGGTGGATTGGCCATGGGAAATTATCCCATAGTACCCAGGGATGTGCAGGTTAGGGTGGATTGGCCATGCTAAATTGTCCCATAGTGCCCAGGGATGTGCAGGTTAGGGTGGATTGGCCATGCTAAATTGTCCCATAGTGCCCAGGGATGTGCAGGTTAGGGTGGATTGGCCATGCTAAATTGTCCCATAGTGTCCAGGGATGTGCAGGTTAGGGTGGATTGGCCATGCTAAATTGTCCCATAGTGCCCAGGGATGTGCAGGTTAGTGTGGATTGGTCATGGGAAATTGCCCCATAGTGTCCGGGGATGTGCAGGTTAGGGTGGATTGGACATGGGAAATGGTCCCATAGTGCCCAGGGATGTGCAGGTTATGTTGGATTGGCCATGCTAAATTGTCCCATAGTGCCCAGGGATGTGCAGGTTAGGGTGGATTGGACATGGGAAATGGTCCCATAGTGCCCAGGGATGTGCAGGTTAGGATGGATTGGCCATGGGAAATTGTCCCATAATGCCCAGGGAGGTGCAGATTAGGATGGATTGGCCATGCTAAATTGTCCCATAGTGCCCAGGGATGTGCAGGTTAGGGTGGATTGGCCATGGGAAATTATCCCATCGTGCCCAGGGATGTGCAGGTTAGAGTGGATTGGCCATGCTAAATTGTCCCATAGTGCCCAGGGATGTGCAGGTTAGTGTGGATTGGTCATGGGAAATTGCCCCATAGTGTCCGGGGATGTGCAGGTTAGGGTGGATTGGACATGGGAAATTGTCCCATAGTGCCCATGGATGTGCAGGTTAGGGTGGATTGGCCATGCTAAATTGTCCCATAGTGCCCAGGGATGTGCAGGTTAGTGTGAATTGGCCATGGGAAATTGTCCCATAGTGCCCAGGGATGTGCAGGTTAGGGTGGATTGGCCATGGGAAACTGTCCCATAGTGTCCATGGTTGTGCAGGGTTGGCCATGGGAACTGCAGGGTTACAGTGATTGGGTGGGATGGGCTTTGGAGGGTTGGCGTAGACTTGATGCCCAAAATGGCCTCCTCCCACACTTTGCCAATCCCTTTTCATGTGTTCCCCTGAACTCTGGGCCGAAACTGATCAACCTCTCTCTCCGTGAGACAGACTCCTCATCTCTGGGAATAATTTGCTGAACTCAGGGCATTGAGTCAGTAACAATCCTGGAAAACAGTTTACAGGCTTGATAAATTCACCTCTAGTGTTTTAGAGATTTTGGTGATATTGCTGAAGATGTGCAGTACTTAATGTTGCCCTCTCTCTCTCTCTCCCTCCCTCTCTTCCTCTGTTGCTTCCTCCCTCTCTCTCTCTCCCTCCCTCCCTCTCTCCCTCCCTCTCTTTCTCTCACTCTCTCTCTTCCTCTGTCTCTCCCTCCGTCTCTCATTCTCTCTCTCTCTCTTCCTCTGTCTCTCTCTCTCCCTCTCTCTCTCTCCCTCCCTCTCTCCCTCTCTCTCTCCCTCCCTCTCTCTCTCACTCTCTCTCTCCCCCTCCTTCTCTCTCTCACTCTCTCTCTTTTCCTCTGTCTCTCCCTCCTTCTCTCCCTCCCTCTCTCTCCCCCTCGCTCTCTCGCCCTCTCTCTCTCTCTCTCTTTCTTTCTCTGTCTCTGTCTCTGTCTCTCTCTCTCTATTTCTCGCTCTGTCTCTCTCTCTCTCTCTCTCCCCCTTGTTCTCTCTCTCTCTCGAACAGACTGCGTGGCTCTTGTATCAGAGTCCATCTCTCCTGAGTCAGATTTGTTCCAACAAGCCGGTATGATTCACCCACAGTCAGTCGCAGAGTGCACATATTAATGATCTTATCTCGGTGCCTGTTGTTAATGTGGAATGTAATCGGCTAAGGGTCACTCGCACAGATTTGATTTGTAGACTTTGACCTGAAAAGCCACTATTGAACTTGATCTGACTGTTAACATCTCCGGGATTGAGAATTGTTGGAGAGGCAGTTTGACGATCCAGGAGAGATTGGAGATTGGAAACAGCGAGTGAATCTCAGGACACACCCCACTGTGTCAAAAGCAAATTCAGCGGCTCTCCCAAGTTCCCAGCTTGTTTTCCGAATTCTCTGTCTCTTCCCAGTTTGACACTTAACTCGCCTGTCCCTCAAACACGACTCCCGTACACCCCTCGGACAAATCCTCTGATCCTGAGGATCCTCCTCAAGGATCAATGACTGGAGACACACAGAAGATCAAACTAGGGGTCCACAGGGACCCTCAAACTGATGAGAGTTTCTAACCATCTCCCCAGCAGATCCTCCCAGGGGTGGGAATTAAGGGGGGAGATGGTCACAGGGTCAGGAAGGAACAGACAGTCACAGAGGTTTGGAGGGTGTTAGGAAGAGGTTGAGGGAGTGCTGCACTGTCAGAGGGTCAGTGCTGAGGGAGTGCCGCACTGTCGGAGGGTCAGTGCTGAGGGAGTGCCGCACTGTCAGAGGGTCAGTGCTGAGGGAGTGCTGCACTGTTGGAGGGTCAGTGCTGAGGGAGTGCCGCACTGTCAGAGGGTCAGTGCTGAGGGAGTGCCGCACTGTCGGAGGGTCAGTGCTGAGGGAGTGGGCACTGTCGGAGGGTCAGTGCTGAGGTAGTAGGCACTGTGGGAGGGTCAGTGCTGAGGGAATGCTGCACTGTTGGAGGGTCAGCGCTGAGGGAGTGCCGCACTGTCGGAGGGTCAGTGCTGAGGGAGTGGGCACTGTCAGAGGGTCAGCACTGAGGGGGTGTCGCACTGTCAGAGGGTCAGTGCTGAGGGAGAGCCGCACTGTCGGAGGGTCAGTGCTGAGGGAGTGGGCACTGTTGGAGGGGCAGTGCTGAGGGAGTGGGCACTGTCAGAGGGTCAGTGCTGAGGGAGTGGGCATTGTCGGAGGGTCAGTGCTGATGGAGCGCCGCACTGTTGGAGGGTCACTGTCGGAGGGAGTGGGCACTGTCGGAGGGTCAGTGCTGAGGGAGCGCCGCACTGTCGGAGGGTCAGTGCTGAGGGAGTGCCGCACTGTCAGAGGGTCAGTGCTGAGGGAGTGGGCACTGTCGGAGGGTCAGTGCTGAGGGAGTGCTGCACTGTCAGAGGATCACTGTCGGAGGGAGTGGGCACTGTCAGAGGGTCAGTGCTGAGGGAGTGGGCACTGTCGGAGGGTCAGTGCTGAGGGAGCGCCACATTGTCGGAGGGTCAGTGCTGAGGGAGTGATGCACTGTCGGAGGGTCAGTGCTGAGGGAATACCACACTGTCGGAGGGTCAGTGCAGAGGGAGTGATGCACTGTCGGAGGGTCAGTGCTGAGGGAGTGCCACACTGTCGGAGGATCACTGTCGGAGGGAGTGGGCACTGTCGGAGGGTCAGTGCTGAGGGAGCGCCGCACTGTCGGAGGGTCAGTGCTGAGGGAGTGCCGCACTGTCGGAGAGTCAGTGCTGAGGGAGCACCGCACTGTCGGAGGGTCAGTGCTGAGGGAGCGCCGCACTGTCGGATAGTCAGTGCTGAGGGAATGCCGCACTATCGGAGGGTCAGTGCTGAGGGAGCGCCTCACTGTCGGAGGGTCAGTGCTGAGGGAGCGCCTCATTGTCGGAAGGTCAGTGCTGAGGGAGTGCCGCACTGTCGGAGGGTCAGTGCTGAGGGAGTGGGCACTGTCGGAGGGTCAGTGCTGAGGGAATGCCACACTATCGGAGGGTCAGTGCTGAGGGAATGCCGCACTATCGGAGGGTCAGTGCTGAGGGAGCGCCTCACTGTCGGAGGGTCAGTGCTGAGGGAGCGCCTCACTGTCGGAGGGTCAGTGCTGAGGGAGCGCCTCACTGTCGGAAGGTCAGTGCTGAGGGAGTGCCGCACTGTCGGAGGGTCAGTGCTGAGGGAGTGGGCACTGTCGGAGGGTCAGTGCTGAGGGAATGCCGCACTATCGGAGGGTCAGTGCTGAGGGAGCGCCTCACTGTCGGAGGGTCAGTGCTGAGGGAGCGCCGCACTGTCGGAGGGTCAGTGCTGAGGGAGTGCCGCGCTGTCGGAGGGTCAGTGCTGAGGGAGCGCCGCGCTGTCGGAAGGTCAGTGCTGAGGGAGCGCCGCGCTGTCGGAGGGTCAGTGCTGAGGGAGTGGGCACTGTCGGAGGGTCAGTGCTGAGGGAGTGGGCACTGTCGGAGGGTCAGTGCTGAGGGAGCGCCGCGCTGTCGGAGGGTCAGTGCTGAGGGAGTGGGCACTGTCGGAGGGTCAGTGCTGAGGGAGTGGGCACTGTCGGAGGGTCAGTGCTGAGGGAGCGCCGCGCTGTCGGAGGGTCAGTGCTGAGGGAGCGCCGCGCTGTCGGAGGGTCAGTGCTGAGGGAGCGCCGCACTGTCGGAGGTTCAGTGCTGAGGGAGTGGGCACTGTCGGAGGGTCAGTGCTGAGGGAGTGGGCACTGTCGGAGGGTCAGTGTGGGGCCAATCCAGCGGGGGCTGCTTTGTCCCTGGATGGTGTTGAGCATCTCGAATGTTGTTGGAGCTGCCCCCTTCCAGGGGCAAGTGGGGAGCTTTCCCTCACCGTCCTGCCTGATTTGAGGGGGTAGCAGGTGTATAATTGGTGGAATTGGCTGATGCAGAGGTGTCGCAGTTCTCTGGAGGTGAGACTGACGTGCTGAACTACCCCAACACACAATCCCCTGAACAAAAGGAGTCTTGGGGCAGACAATGTCCACACTGTGCACTGTCATTTCTGAAAATCTTCAAAGACATCACAAACACACTCAAGGTCAGTCAATGAATTTGTGAAGTTCTTCAGGGAAAACTCAGATCCCCGTCTCCAAACCCTGACCCTGTCACTGGGACAAGTCCGTCCCATCTGACATTTGACCTTGAGATGAACTCTGACCTCCTACTCAGGCCGCTACTAACACACCAACATCCAGCCTCTCGTCACTGGTACCTGCCCCAGGCTCAGCTCAAAGCCCCCAACCCCGGAACATCACCAACCCAAGAGCTGGCTGGTCCAAACTGCTCCCGGTTCTGTTTCCCCCAGACTCACTTCTCCAGAAACTGTGGGTGCTCCATGGTCTCTCCTGGATCTGAACTCACAACACAACCCCCCTCCCACGTCCAGCCTACACTCACTCACCCACCCACTGTCGTCACGAAACACTCAACCCTGCTTTCCCCAACCCCGTCACCCACCCGTCCCTATCTCTGTAACCCCCTCCAGACCCTACACCCCCTCCCTATCACTGTAACCCTCTCTCGCCCCTACACCCCCTTCCTATCTCTGTAACCCCCTCCAGTCCCTACTCTCCTTCCCTATCTCTGTAACCCCCTCCAGTCCCTACTCCCCCTCCCTATCTCTGTAACCCCCTCCAGTCCCTACTCCCCCTCCCTATCTCTTTAACCCCCTCCAGCCCCTACACCCCCTCCCTATCTCTGTAACCCCCTCCAGCCCCTACACCCCCTCCCTATCTCTGTAACCCCCTCCAGCCCGTACCTCCCTCTGAGATCTCTTATCCCACCCAATCCAGCCTGTCCAGCAATCACTGATTCCCATCGCTGTGCCTCGCTCTTTAAGGGGGATGATGTCAGACTGACCAATTGACCATGAACCGTTCTGCCTGTAGACACACGCCCTCCACCTGATAGGGTGACAGGGTCGTGGGTGGAGGCTGAGGGTGAGGAACTAGTGAGTGACCACCTCAGCAGGACAGCGTGCCTCTGAGACTGACCGACTCCATGGGCTTGATAATTCCCCGTGACTCCCTGCTGAACGGGCATCAACTGTTCAGGACATCCAGCTCCCAAAAGCGACTGTGAACGAACTCCGAAACATCAGCAGAATGTCTTGAATCGGCCCACATTTGTTTGTCATTTATCTAACTGAATTGGATGAGATTATAAGGGGCATGGTTCGTGTGTTTGAAGAGACTGTTGGCAGAGTAGAGAGTGGATGAGGTTATGTGGGAACTTGATCAATTGGGTCAATGGGCCGAGGAGGGGCAGATGGAGTTTAATTTGGAAAAGTGCGAGACGCTGCATTTTGGTAAAACACACAGGGGTCAGGACTTATACAGTTCACCACAGGGCACTGGGTAGTGTTGGAGAACAGAGGGACCTGGGAGTTCTGTTACATCATCCTCTGGATTTTGTGTAACACGTAGGCGGGGGGGGGGGGGGGGGGGGGGGGGGGGGGGGGGGGGTTACGAAGGGGTCTCACACCCTTCCCTTCATTGCTCAGCCCTTTGAGTGTAGGAGTTGGGGACGTCATGTTGGGGTTGTACAGGACATTGGGGAGGTCCCTTCTGGAATACTGTGTCCAGTTCCGGTCACCCTGTTATAGGAAGGATATTATTAAACTGGAGAGGGTTCCAGAGAGATTTCCCAGGATGTTGCCGGGAATGGGAGGGTTTGAGTTAGACTGGGACTGTTTTCCCTGGAGCGTCGGAGGCTGAGGGGTGACCTTATAGAGGTTTATAAAATCATGAGGGACATGGATAGGCTGGGGGAGCCCAAAACCAGGGGGGCATATTTTTAGGGTGAGAAGGGAGAGATTCAAGTAAAGACAGGAGTGGTTTGTGTGTGGAATGAGGAATTACAACATTTAATTTGATAAGGACATGAACAGGAAAAGGTTGGAGGGATTTGGGGTAGGAGCAGGCGGCTGGGACTAGTTTAGTGTGGGATTGGGGTCAGCATGGACTGCTTGGGCCGAAGGGTCTGTTTCAGTCCTGTGTGAATCCATGAATCCGTTTCAGAGCTCCCCCAGGACATCAGATTCAGGGTGTCTACCCTGACGGACAGCTGGGAAGAGCCGTGTTTGGAGCTTATTAGAAAACACTTCAATCCTCCCTTTTCATAGAACCCTAGAGTAATTCTGTGATGGAGTTACTGAGATTAGGTCCCAGATGGAGAATGTGGAACAAATAGATTACGAGAGAACCTGAGCCTCCACTTCATAAAAAAATGTATAAACTAGTGGTTGAGAATTGAATAAATCCAAACTGATAACATTTGTTAGCAACTGAATTAAAAGATAATCAATCCTTCCCTTACATGCTGGAAATTAAGGAGAGCTGTATTTTGTAATGATTTGTGTGTTTAATTGTTCATATTTGTGAAATCCTTCAAAATGCTGTTTAATTTCATCCATTTCTACGAACTATGATGATTCAATTTTATTTTAATTTTATTGTCATCACCGGCTGCCTCCATGTTGAATTTTCTAAAATCCAAATGATGGGCGGCTCAGTGGTTAGCACTGCTGCCTCCCAGCGCCAAGTACCCTGGTTCTATTCCCGCCTCAGGCGACTGTCTGTGTGGAGTTTGCACGTTCTCCCCGTGTCTGCGTGGGTCTCCTCCCTCAGTTCAAAGATGTGCAGGTTAGGTGAATTGGCCACGCTAAATTGCCCGTAGTGTTAGGTGAAGGGGTAAATACAGGGGAACGGGTCTGGGTGGGCTGCGCTTTGGCGGGTCGGTGTGGACTTGTTGGGCCGAAGGGCCTGTTTCCACACTGTAAGTAATTTATTCACAAGGTATCAGCCAATCAGAGTGAATGGGACCTGACTGTTCTGAGGAAATGTTAACTCTGTTTTCTCTCCACAGTTGCTGCCAGACTCACGGAGTTTTTCCAGCAACTTCTGTCCTTGATCCTGATTTACAGTGCCCTCACAACCTTCAGTTTTTATTACAGTCAACCAGGCAACATGGGGACACCTCTGCCATGGGCCTGACTCCAGCCCAGAATGCCTTGCAGAGGGTGACCAGGGGAGCCTCATGCACACTCATGTGGGCTTGGCGGGAGGGAGTGGACATAAGAACCAGGAGCTGGAGTGGGCCATTCAGCCCCTCCAGCCTGCTACCCCATTCAATACTATCACGGCCGCTCTCATCTTGGCCTCACTTTCCCATCCACGCCCCATAACACTTCAGACTGTTACGAATTAAAAATTGGCCTCACTCCTTTGCAGGTGACACGGTGGCTCAGTGGTTAGCACTGTAACCTCACAGCGCCAGGGACGGGGTTCGATTCCAGCCTCGGGTGACTGTCTGTGTGGAGTTTCCACATTCTCTCTGCGGGGGTGTGTTCCGGTTTCCTCCCACAATCCAAAGATGTGCAAGTTAGGGTGGATTGGCCATGCTGAATTGTCCCATAGTGCCCAGGGATGTGCAGGTTAGTGTGGATTGGCCATGCTAAATTGTCCCATAGTGCCTAGGGATGTGCAGGTTGGGGTGGATTGGCCATGGGAAATTGTCCCATAGTGCCCAGGGATGTGCAGATTTGGGTGGATTGGTCATGCTATATTGTCCCATAGTGTCCAGGGATGTGCAGGTTAGGGTGGATTGGCCATGCTAAGTTGTCCCATAGTGCCCAGGGATGTGCAGATTAGGGTGAATTGGCCATGCTAAATTGTCCCATAGTGCCCAGGGATGTGCAGATTATGGTGTATTGGCCATGGGAAATTGTCCCATAATGTTAGGTGCATTAGTCAGAGATAAATATAGGGTTGGGGAATGGGTCTGGGTGGGTTATTCTTTGGAGGGTTGGTGTGGACTTGTTGGGCCAAATGGCCTCTTTCCATACTGTAGGGAATCGAAGCTAATCTGAAATTACCCAGCATCCACTGCACTCTGGGGGGAAAGGTTCCTGATCCATTGGGGGAAATAATATCTCCCAATTTCCCTTATAAATCTCCTACCCCTTATCCTAAAACAATAAACTCTCATTCTAGATTGTTCCATGCTCTCCATATCTACTCTGTCAATCCCCTTTAGCATCTTCCTCTAGTTCTTCCAAACTCCATAGAGTATTGACCTAAACTGCTCAATCTCTCGTCATAAGACAAGCCTCTCATCTCAGGCGTCAACATGAGTGAACATCCTGTGAACAGCCTTGAACACAGCTCCATCCCTCCCCAGGTAAGATGACCAACGCTGTACACAATACTCCAGATATGGTCTCACCAATGCCTTGTCAAGTTGAAATGACATTCCCCGATTTTATACCCTATTCCCTCAGCGATGTATGATAAAAGGTATATTTCCCTGCCTTATGACCTGCTATCTGATTCTCTGTGATTCATGTACAAGGACGCCCAGATCCCTCTGCACACTGAGGTTTCTCTCCACTCAGATAGTAAGTTGCCTTTCTAGTCTTATGACTAAAGCTCCCATGAGGAGGTTGAAGACTGTTTCGGCGCTGCCTTGTGCTCCCACGAGGAGTTGAACAGTTCATCCACTTTACCAACACCTTCCACCCCGACCTCAAATTTACCTGAACCGTCTCAGACTCCTCCCTCCCCCTCTCCATTTCTATCTCGGGCGACCGAATCAACACGGACATTTACTATAAACCGACTGACTCCCACAGCTACCTGGACTACACCTCCTCCCACCCTGCCCCCTGTAAAAACACCATCCCATATTCCCAATTCCTTTGTCTCCGCCGCATCTGCTCCCAGGAGGACCAGTTCCAACACCGCACAGCCCAGATGGCCTCCTTCTTCAAAGACCGCAATTTCCCCCCAGACGTGATCGACGATGCCCTCCAGCGCATCTCCTCCACTTCCCGCTCCTCCGCCCTTGAGCCCCGCCCCCCCTAACCACCACCAGGACAGAACCCCACTGGTTCTCACCCACCACCCCACCAACCTCCGTATACAGCGTATCATCCGCCGTCATTTCCGCCACCTCCAAACGGACCCCACCACCAGGGATATATTTCCCTCCCCACCCCTGTCAGCGTTCCGAAAAGACCACTCCCTCTGTGATTCCCTCATCAGGTCCACACCCCCCACCAACCCAACCTCCACTCCCGGCACCTTCCCCTGCAACTGCAGGAAATGCAAAACTTGCGCCCACACCTCCCCCCTCACTTCCCTCCAAGGCCCCAAGGGATCCTTCCATATCCGCCACAAATTCACCTGCACCTCCACACACATCATCTATTGCATCCGCTGCACCCGATGTGGCCTCCTCTATATTGGGGAGACAGGCTGCCTACTTGCGGAACGTTTCAGGGAACACCTCTGGGCCGCCCGAACCAACCAACCCAACCACCCTGTGGCTCAACACTTCAACTCCCCCTCCCACTCCACCGAGGACATGCAGGTCCTTGGACTCCTCCACCGGCAGAACATAACAACACGACGGCTGGAGGAGGAGCGCCTCATCTTCCGCCTGGGAACCCTCCAACCACAAGGGATAAACTCAGATTTCTCCAGTTTCCTCATTTCCCCTCCCCCCACCTTGTCTCAGTCCCAACCCTCGGACTCAGCACCGCCCTCCTAACCTGCAATCTTCTTCCTGACCTCTCCGCCCCCACCCCACTCCAGCCTATCACCCTCACCTTAACCTCCTTCCACCTATCGCATTTCCATCGCCCCTCCCCCAAGTCCCTCCTCCCTACCTTTTATCTTAGCCTGCTTGGCACACTCTCCTCATTCCTGATGAAGGGCTCATGCCTGAAACGTCGATTCTCCTACTCTTTGGATGCTGCCTGACTGCTGCGCTTTTCTAGCAACACATTTTCAGTCTCTCACTTATCCAGGTTCAACTCCATTCACCATATTTTAACTCATTCACCTCACTGATCTGCGTCCATTTGTAATGATCTGATCTTTTTCATTTGGATTTGCTTTCCCAACCTACTTTAGAGGCAGTGCTCCGAAAGCTACTGTTTCCAAATGAACCTGTTGGAATGTGAACTGGTGTTGTGTGAGTTTTAACTTTGTCCAGCCCAGTCCAACACCAAGCACCTCCACATCATATTTTAGAGACATCTGCAAATTCCGCTCCAGATCCTTCTAACCCTGTATCCAAGTCGTCGGTTTAAGTTGTAAATATTTGGGGGGACCTGAGGGGCGTAGCCTATTCATAAAGTCAAAGAGTCAGAGAAATGTACAGCCTGGAAACAGACCCTTCGGCCCAACCCGTCCATGCTGACCAGATATCCCAACCCAATCTAGTCCCACCTGCCAGCACCCGGCCCCTATCCCTCCAAACCCTTCCTATCCATATACCCATCCAAATGCCTCTTAAATGTTGCAATTGTACCAGCCTCCACCACTTCCTCTGGCAGCTCATTCCATACACGTACCACCCTCTGTGTGAAAAAGTTGCCCCTTAGGTCCCTTTTATATCTTTCCCCTCTCACCCTAAACCTATGCCCCTCTAGTTCTGGACTCCCTCACCCCAGGGAAAAGACTTTGCCTATTTACCCTATCCATGCCCCTCATAATTTTATCAACCTCTATAAGGTCACCCCTCAGCCTCCGACGCTCCAGGGAAAACAGCCCCAGCCTGTTCAGCCTCTCCCTGTAGCTCAGACCCTCCAACCCTGGCAACATCCTTGTAAATCTTTTTGGAACCCTTTCAAGTTTCACAACATCTTTCCGATAGGAAGGAGACCAGAATTGCTCGCAATATTCCAACAGTGGCCTAACCAATGTCCTGTAGTTAAGCATATTGCAACATTCAAAGTGTGTGGGGAGGGGCGGGATGGAGATCAATGAGGAAAAGTGGGAGAGGGGGGTCCCATTCCGATCCCTCATTACCTGCTCATGAACCCTCCCACCCTGCTCCCCCCCCACCACCAACCCCCAGCTCAGACAACACGGTCGAAGGGGCTGGGGTGGGTAGGATCATTGACTCCCAGTCCGAACGCCGACAGACACCCTTCCACATTCTGTCATTCCCACTCAGGCTTCGGACCCTCTCGGAAACTCTTGGGAAAAATGAAACTCCACATTCATGACACAAGAAGGCAAGATTTATTCCAGCGGTCAGTTAGGAGGGAATTTACAAAGCACTGAGAGAGTGCCCACTTCCAGAGAGAGAGAGAGAGAGATAGTGGGCCCCACGGCCTGCAGATAGTTGAGGAGTGTGCGAGGTGCTGAGAGGGTTGATTCGAGTTAGACATCCTGCTCCAGGTTTTCCCACAGGGTGTTGAGTTTCTCCCGCACTTGCTGGTCATATTGTTGGAGGGTCCCGGTCAGATCTTCGGCATAAGGGACCAGGTTTTTCCTCAGCTCCTGGGCTTTCTGAACAATCTTGACCTGGAGCTCAGCCACGAAGGGGATGAGGCCCTGGCGGAACTGCTCGAAGCCTTGGTTGACCTTGAGGCGGACCTCCTCAGAGTAGGGGGCCACGTTCTCCTGGAAGGTCTCCACGCTGAGCTGGACCATCTCCTGGAGCTCGTCCACCCCGGCCGAGAGTTGGCGGCGGAGTGACTCACCGTCCACCTGCTCGTTCAGGGTGTCCTGCAGGCCCTTCAGCCCGTCGGTGAGCTTCTGGTTCAGCTGCTGGGTGTAAGGGGAGAGGCGGCTGTTCACTTCCTGCAGGTTCTGCACGATCTGCTGTCGCATCATCTCGGCGTTGCTGTTCAGCTTGTCCACCAGCTCCTGGGCGAGAGGGTTCATGGTCTTGCTGAATTCCAAGGCGTAGAGGTTCGCCTTGTCCACGCTCTGCCTGATGCGCTCGCTGCGGGGGAGAGGGGGGGAATGGACACAGGTCAGGTCACCAGCGTACCACACTCAAACACCTACCCCGCCCAGGAACCCATCTCCCAACTCGGTCAAACCACTCACAGCTCCCAGAGAAACACCAACACCAGCCCCTCAGCACTGACCCTCCGACAGTGCAGCACTCCCTCAGCACTGACCCTCCGACAGTGCGGCACTCCTTCAGCACTGACCCTCCGACAGTGCCCACTCCCTCAGCACTGACCCTCCGACAGTGCAGCACTCCCTCAGCACTGATCCTCCGACAGTGCGGCGCTCCCTCAGCACTGACCCTCCGACAGTGCGGCACTCCCTCAGCACTGACCCTCCGACAGTGCAGCACTCCCTCAGCACTGATCCTCCGACAGTGCGGCGCTCCCTCAGCACTGACCCTCCGACAGTGCCCACTCCCTCAGCACTGACCCTCTGACAGTAACTGGTTTTGGAAGGATAAGCATCAATGGGAGAGTTAAAGGTCTGGAGGGAGGATCTCCAATGGACTGTACACTTGCGTTTTGGGATGCGCAGTTTGGAGGGTGTACTGGGAAGGTGGACCTACTTAATCTCAGCTCCAAGTTCTGACTGCTTGATGGTCTCCAGGTTTTCCTGAGCGATGTCAGTCGCTTGGCCAATGTAATCCCAGAATGCTGCCTTGGCTTCCTCGAACCTGGTGCGGTGTTCCTGTTGCCATGGGAATGTGAAGGCCTGAGACCCTGGGAGGAAAAGGTAAGGAGAGGAACTTTTAATCAGTGCCAGGCGCCAACCTCCCGGTTAGAGGGCGAGGACAACAAACTGCGGGCATTTACAGTGTGCCCTTTCATACTGCAAAAGCATTTCAGATTGGCAAATGGGGAACCAAATTCGAGACCATGAGGAGATATGACGACAAGTGACTGAACACTGGGTAGAACAGCTCGCTCTTAAGGATCTCTCCAAAGGATATAGGGAGGGGGTGTAGGGGCTGGAGGGGGTTACAGAGATAGGGAGGGGGTGTAGGGGCTGGAGGGGGTTACAGAGATAGGGAGGGGGTGTAGGGGCTGGAGGGGGTTACAGAGATAGGGAGGGGGTGTAGGGGCTGGAGGGGGTTACAGAGATAGGGAGGGGATGTAGGGACTGGAGGGGGCTACAGAAATAGGGAGGGGGTGTAGGGGCTGGAGGGGGTTACAGAGATAGGGAGGGGGTGTAGGGGCTGGAGGGGGTTACAGAAATAGGGAGGGGATGTAGGGGCTGGAGGAGGTTACAGAGATAGGGAGGGGGTGTAGAAGCTGGATAAATGAGAGTTTAACGGCTGGTGAAGTGAACCGTTCTATAAAGGCCGGTTTACACAGACTCAGGCCCGTTTACACAGGCTCAGGCCCGTTTACACAGACTCAGGCCTGTTTACACAGGCTGAGGCCGGTTTACACAGGGTCAGGCCCATTTACACAGACTCAGGCCAGTTTACACAGAGTCAGGCCGGTTTACACAGGCTCAGACCCGTTTACACAGGCTCAGGCCCGTTTAAACAGACTCAGACCAGTTTACACAGACTCAGACCGGTTTACACAGTCTTAGGCTGGTTTACACAGGCTCAGACTCCCACGTCAGTAATGAGTTGGCCGCAACAATTGGTGTTGTCAGTGGCTATCTCGTGCACAGCATGATCCCAGGCACAACAAAGGGATTTAGTTGCAGGCAATTTGTTTGTGATGGTTGTTCATCATGGAGTGAAGTTGGTCAAGACTTCAGGAGGGTCACGTAGCAGGGGAGAGGGTCAGGGGAGAGAGCAGGGTTGGATGTGCTAACGGAGATCAGCACAGTACGTTCAATCTCCCCTCTGCCCGGGTCAGCATGGCTGTCGGATCGATGGAGTGGGTGGGTCCTTGTGTCTGCCTGCCTGTTTCGGATGCCTTCAGACCATCTCGGTCAGGGTGTCTGCTGTGGATGGACGTTGTGCATTAGCCTAGCACCTTACCCACCCTCCCGCCAATACCCAGAAGCCAGCTCACTGCTGTGACAGGGGAAACGCAGCACCCTGTACAGGAGGATCACCCACTGAGACCCAAACACAGGCCTCAGGAACACAGCTCCCTCTACCCCACCCAACTCCCACCACCAGGGAGCTCTCTCAGTGTTCCTCTTCCGAAATAACAGGCATGCAACTCGAGAGTGGGAAGGTGTGGTGAGGTGGCAACTCACCAGTCAGGACTGTCAATGCCAGGACAATGCTGATAGTCTTCATAGTGCTGGGCACTGAGGGTCACTTGCAAAAACTGCACAGGATCTGCACGGAAACAAGAGGTTACCACGTTTACATTATTACTTGCAACAGTGGATTTAAACTTCAGATTGTGAGAATGCAGCACTCCCTCAGCACTGACCCTCTGACAGTGCAGCACTCCCTCAGCACTGACCCTCTGACAGTGTGGCACTCCCTCAGCACTGACCCTCCCACAGTGTGGCACTCCCTCAGCACTGACCCTCCGACAGTGCCCATTCCCTCAGCACAGACCCTCCGACAGTGCGGCACTCCCTCAGCACTGACCCTCCGACAGTGCCCACTCCCTCAGCACTGACCCTCCGACAGTGTGGCACTCCCTCAGCACTGACCCTCTGACAGTGCAGCACTCCCTCAGAACTGACCCTCCAACAGTGCCCACTCCCTCAGCACTGACCCTCTGACAGTGCAGCACTCCCTCAGCACTAACCCTCTGACAGTACAGCACTCCCTCAGCACTGACCCTCTGACAGTACAGCACTCCCTCAGCACTGACCCTCTGACAGTGCAGCACTCCCTCAGCACTGACCCTCCGACAGTGCAGCACTCTCTTGTTACTGATGTTAGGATGCTGTGTGCACTGGGTTACAGTAAAGTAAGACCTGCTCTTGTCTCACCTTTTCAGAGTTTTAGAGTCATCGGGAACAGACCCTTCGGTCTAACTCGTCCTTGCCAACCCTAATCCCTAACTACACTAGTCCCACCTGCCCAGTCCTGGCCCATATCCCTTCAAACCTTCCCTGTTCATGTCCTTATCCAAGTGTCTTGTCATGTCATCAGCTGTACAAGACACTGGTGCAGCCGCACTTGGAGTATTGTATACAGTTCTGGTCACCGCATTATAGGAAGGATGTGGAAGCTTTGGAAAGGATGCAGAGGGGATTTACCAGGATGTTGCCTGGTATGGAGGGAAGGTCTTATGAGGAAAGGCTGAGGGACTTGAGACTGTTCTCATTGGAGAGAAGAAGATTGAGAGGTGACTTAATCGAGACATATAAGATAGATGGTTAGGTAGGGTGGACAGGGAGAGCCTTTTTCCTCAGATGGTGAAGGCTAACACGAGGGGACATAGTTTTAAATTGACGGGTGATAGATATAGGACAGATGTCAGAGGTAGTTTCTTTACTCAGAGAGTAGTAGGGGAGTGGAACGTCCTGCCTGCAACAGGAGTAGACTCGCCAACTTTAAGAACATTTCATGGTGTTTGGATAAACCTATGGATAATAATGGAATGGTGTAGGTTAGCTGGGCTTCAGGTTAACTTCACAGGTCGGTGCAGTATCGAGGGCCGAAGGGCCTGGACTGCGCTGGAATACTCTGCGTTCTAAACCTTGTAACTGCACCCCCATCCACCACTTCCTCAGAAAATTCATTCCAGGCACGACCCACCCTTTTTAAGTCTCTCCCCTCTCACTTAAAAACCATGCTCCCTTGTCTCACACCCCCACCTCGCCCTGCCAACACCCTTCGTGTCCCTGCTTTCATTTTCAAATGCTCAGCCATGACCTGACGCTGAAGACCATGAGGAATCCTCCTGATCCCGGAGTGTCAGACTGGGTAAATATCAGTCTGGCTCCTCACGTGTGTGCTCTCAAGTCATGGTAAATGTTTGACGAGCAAAGAACAAAGCCCTTGAGTCAAGTTGAAATCAGAATACTACCCAATCCGATCAAGTTAGAAACACTAATGATTCGTTGTGAAAACACTTACCCCTTTAGATTGGCAGGTCTGAAGAAGGCAGGAGAGATTCTATGCGAAACCTTTATATAGGTATGTCTCTAGCTCGATAAGATATGATGTATGTGGATTGGAATCCTAAAGTCCAACCTGTTATCTCCTCTCTCACTCTCCATCTCCATTTATGATCCTCCTGCCTTGTTGTAACTCAAAGGCTGAGGTGATTGGCAAAATGATTAGTTTCGCTTAATGAGAGAACTTTAAATTCTTGAAAAGAGTTCTCTGGTTATGAACAGGACTAGGGTTGCGTCAACAGACCGCCGGGTGGAAGGTTTAAAGTTAGCTTTGAGGTTGAGAGGAAAGATTCAGCCCTCATAATCTCAGTAACACATTTCTCTGCTATTTTTGTGGGTATTTCATTGTGAGAGAGTAGGCAACGGCGTGCCAAGGCATGGTTTTGGTGGCTTTGTAGAACAGAGGGACCTAGGGGGTTCAGGAACATCATCGTCTGAAGTTTGTGTCACATTTGACGGGGGGGGGGGGGTTAAGAAGGGGTTTCACACACTTCCCCTTCATTGCTCAGCCCTTTGAGTGTAGGAGTTGGGAACGTCACGTTGAGGTTGTACAGGACATTGGTGAGGCCCCTTCTGGAATACTGTGTCCCGTTCTGCTCTCCCTGTTATAGGAAGGATATTATTAAACTGGAGAGGGTTCCGGAGAGATTTCCCAGGATGTGGCCGGGAATGGGAGGGTTGGAGTCATAACAAAAGGCTGGATAGGCTGGGGCTGTTTTCCCCGGAGCGTCGGAGGCTGAGGGGTGACCTTTTAGAGGTTTATAAAACCATGAGGGGGATAGATAAGGTGAATGGCTGGTGTCTTCTCTCGGACTGGGGCATTTCAAACCTAGAGGGGCACATTTTCAAGGTGAGAGGAGAGAGATTTAACAAAGACACGGGGGGCAATTTTTTCCCCCAGAGGGTGGTCCGTGTGTGGAATGACCTTCCTGAGGAAGTGGGGGGTGTGGGGACATTTACAGCGTTTAAAAGACATTTGAATAAGGACATGGACAGGAAAGGGTTGGAGGGAGATGGGCCAGGAGCAGGCAGCTGGGACTGGTTCAGTTTGGGATTCAGGTCAGTATGGACTGGATGGGCCGAAGGGTCTGTTTCCGTGCTGTGCGACTCGATGACTCATGCCACAAAAATAGCACCTTTATACCAATTCCAGTGGCCATAGGGTGTTAGTTCTGTCTGGCTTTGAAACACTTTCAGAAGGTTCCGCACAGTCATGGGCGAGAGAGTCCACTCCGACTTCACAACCTGTTGCTTAGCAGCTGGAGGTCAAGGCAATACCCGGAGTGGGGTTTGAACTAGAGATCCCCAGTTCAGTACTGACCACTGAGGCAAACCCCAAACCATCAGTCAGCAGAAGAAAGGAACTGATCAGATATTGGAGCAGAACTAGACCCTTCAGTCCGAAGAGCCATCTCTGCCGTTCAATCCTGGCTGATGTGTATCTTGAGCCCAGTCTCCTGCTTTCTCCCCCTCACCTTTGATTCCCCCTTCCTCCTCCAGAACCTACCTCTGTCTCAGTGGCGTGCCTCCCACGGCCCTCTGCGGCAATGATTCCCACAGATCTCCCCACCCTGCGGCTGAAGAAATCCCTCCTCATCTCAGTTCCAAAGGGTGGTCCCTTCCCCCTGAGGCTGTGCCCTCGGGCCTTGGTCTCTCCTCCTGGTGCCCACTCTATCCAGGCCCTCTCAGTGTTCTGTAAGGGTCAATCAGATCCACCCGCCCCCTCATCCTTCTCAACTCCATCGAGTACAGGCCCAGAGTCCTTGACCTCTCCCCATATGACAGGCCCTTCCTCCCCCAGGGATTAACCTCCTCTGGACCCCCTTTCCAACATCCTTCCTCAGATACGGGGCCCGAAACTGCTCACAGTGTTCCAAACGCAGTCTGACCAGAACCTCAGTACATCCCTGCTCTTGTATTCCACCCCTCGCGACATGAATGCTCACATTGCATTGGCCTCCCTAACTGAGCCTGTCTGCTAACCTGAAGAGAATCCCGGACCAGGATTCCCAAGTCCCTTTCTGTTTCAGATTGCCAAAGTCTTTCTCCATTTCGAAAACGGCCTACGCCTCAATTCTCCCACCAAACCTCACAGTGACCCGCACTGTAACTCCACCTGACCTCTCTTTGCCCACTCCCCCAGCCTGCGCAAGTCCTCCTGCGGTCTCTCAGCCGCCTTAACACTTACCTGTCCCTCCGCCTACCTTGGAGTTATGCGTGGGAGCACAAGGCCAGGAACCTCATTGGTCACGTCTGAGACGATCGCTCAGAGATGAGAGAGTGTCGCTGGAAAAGCACAGCAGGTCAGGCAGCATCCGAGGAGCAGGAAAATCGATGTTTCGGGCAAAAGCCCTTCATCAGGGCCTCTCAGGTAGAGGCTGTGGGATCTTGCTGTTCAGCATGGCTCCTATCTGCTGTACAAGCTTACCAAAGGATGAATCTTTCAATAGAGACTGAGGAATGGACAGTGTAGATATTTTCCATCAACCGTTCAGAGCCACCTGGATCCTGACAGTGTTATCCTAGAGGTTGGGACACTACCACTGCTCCATGCCTTCCTTTTCTTTGAGAAGGGGTATGTATCTGCTGCTGTTTCCCGCACCCCACTCCCCCCAGCAGAGGCCCCTCAGAGATTGATAGATTCTTGATGTCTCGAGGAATTAAGGGCTATGGGGAGAACGCTGGTAAGTGGAGTTGAAATGCCCATCAGCCATGATTGAATGGCGGAGTGGACTCAATGGGCCGAATGGCCTTACTTCCACTCCTATGTCTTATGGTCTTAAAGTGTCGAGACAGGAATGGTGTGGGAGTAGGGGGGGTGGGGAGTGAGGCCAGCTGATCAAACCCATCCACAGACATTCTGACTCACCTCTGGTGGGCATTGAACCTCAACGTCCTGGTCCAGAGGTATGGACACTACCACCATGCCACAAATGCCCTTAAACAGTGGAGTGCCACAAGGATCGGTGCTGGGACCTCTACTTTTCATCATTTATATAAATGATTTGGATGCGAGCATAAGAGGTACAGTTAGTAAGTTTGCAGATGACACCAAAATTGGAGGTTTAGTGGACAGCGAAGAGGGCTACCTCAGATTACAACAGGATCTGGACCAGATGGGCCAATGGGCTGAGAAGTGGCAGATGGAGTTTAATTCAGATAAATGCAAGGTGCTGCATTTTGGGAAAGCAAATCTTAGCAGGACTTATCCACTTAATGGTAAGGTCCTAGGGAGTGTTGCTGAACAAAGAGACCTTGGAATGTAGCTTCATAGCTCCTTAAAAGTGGAGTCGCAGGTAGATAGGATAGTGAAGAAGGCGTTTGGTATGCTTTCCTTTATTGGTCAGAGTATTGAGTACAGGAGTTGGGAGGTCATGTTGTGGCTGTACAGGACATTGATAGGCCATTGTTGGAATATTGTGTGCAATTCTGGTCTCCTTCCTATCGGAAAGATGTTGTGAAACTTGAAAGGGTTCAGAAAAGATTTACAAGGATGTTGCCAGGGTTGGAGGATCTGAGCTACAGGGAGAGACTGAACAGGCTGGGGCTGTTTTCCCTGGAGTGTCAGAGGCTGACGGGTGACCTTATAGAGGTTTATAAAATCATGAGGGGCATGGAGAGGGTAAATAGACAAGGTCTTTTCCCTGGGTGAGGGAGTCCAGAACTAGAGGGCATAGGTTAGGTGAGAGGGGAAAGATATAAAAGAGACCTAAGGGGCAACTTTTTCACACAGATGCTGGTATGTGTATGGAATGAGCTGCCAGAGGAAGTGGTGGAGGCTGGTAAAATGACAACATTTAAGAGGCATTTGGATGAATATATGAATAGGAAGGGTTTGGAGGGATATGGGCCGGGTGCTGGCAGGTGGGACTAGATTGGGTTGGGATATCTGGTCGGCATAGACGGGTGGGGCCGAAGGGTCTGTTTCCATGCTGTACATCTCTATGACTCTAATATAGTTTTACTGCAGTTTTACTCATGATCAATACAGTGTCACAAGGTGTTTTCATTCAGGGGCGGGGGGGTGGGGGCTGTCCTGCGGTACAGTGGTAGTGTCACAACCCCTGGACCAGGAGTCCCACCAGCTCCAGCAGTGTCTCAATGCCATCTCTGCACAGATGGGGTTAGAAAAAATAGGTTAAAAAGATCAACAAGAGATGGCGTGGGGCCTTCCTGTGGTGCAGTGTGTGAAAAAAGAGTAAGGAGGGTCCTGTTGTGGCACAGTGGTAGTGTCTCTACTCCTAGAGTGGAGGCTTGGGTTCAAGCCCCACCTGCTGGACAAGTGGAAAAACATCTCCAAACAGGTTGGTTGCGGGGGAAAATAGGTTAAAGAAATGAATGAGGGTCAGTGACAGAAGGGCAGGCAGGTGAGTCAATGATCTAATAAGCCGGCAGTTGTTGTTTAGTCTATACCCTTTATTTACAATAGAGTCTGGGGGAGGGGGGGGGGGTGGAAACTCCACATTTCCCCCCCTCTACGGCAGTAGGAGTTGAGAAGAACGAATCTCCGCCACAGCCTCGTATAAGTTCTAGGCTCTCTGCTTTAGAGAGGGTGTGTAGCTCTGCTGAAAAAGAGACTCAGGCAAATAGTTTTGTCATGACCCATCGACGCTAATTGTCAAAACGTGGCAATGTGAGATTTGAACTGTGGACTGAGGTATCAAACTGGTCAGTAGCAGTGCAACGTATCAGGGAGAGAGAGAAAGACAGAGAGACGGAGTGTCAACCTTTGGACTGAGGGCAGTTACATGGTTGGGATTTTCCGGGAACTTTCGGTGAGCCGTTACTCTGTTCCAAAGGTAATGCCAACGCTGTGCTGCCAGCATCATCGAGTCAATGAGTGAGCCGGGGTGAATTGGCAGGCACCCCCATCAGCGCCACTCAGTGCTCACTGGTCTCAGTTGTGCAATAGCAGATTTGGCAGCACCGAAACACGCCATTCGGCCCATCCGCAGAGCTTCCTCCCACATCCCTCTTCATCTCACCCAATTGTCATCTCCTCCATCCCTTTCTCCCTCCCTGTGTTTGTCCAGCTTGACCCCCCTCAATACATCAACATAATTCACCTCGGCCCCTCCCTCTGGGAGGGAGTCCCACATTCCCCACTCCCTGTGGGAGTGTGTCCCACATGCCCCACTCCCTCTGGGAGGGAGTCTCCCATTCCCCACTCCCTCTGGGAGGGAGCCCCTGTTCCCCACTACCCGTGGGAGTGAGTCCCCCACTCCCCACTCCCTCTGGGAGTGAGTCCCCATTCCCCACTCCCTGTGGGAGTGAGTCCCCCATTCCCCACTCCCTGTGGGAGTGAGTCCCCCATTCCCCACTCCCTGTGGGAGTGGGTTCCCCATTCCCCACTCCCTCTGGGAATGAGACCCCATTCCCCACTCCCTGTGGGAGTGAGTCCCCCATTCCCCACTCCCTGTGGGAGTGAGTCCCCCATTCCCCACTCCCTGTGGGAGTGGGTTCCCCATTCCCCACTCCCTCTGGGAATGAGACCCCATTCCCCACTCCCTGTGGGAGTGAGTCCCCCATTCCCCACTCCCTGTAGGAGTGAGTCCCCCATTCCCCACTCCCTGTGGGAGTGGGTTCCCCATTCCCCACTCCCTCTGGGAATGAGACCCCATTCCCCACTCCCTATGGGAGCGAGTCCCACATTCTGCACCCTCAGATTCCTTGTGGGAGTCAGTGCCCCTAACCCCCCTCCCTATCTCTGTAACCCCCTCCAGCCCCTACACCCCCTCCCTATCTCTGTAACCCCCTCCAGCCCCTACACCCCCTCCCTATCTCTGTAACCCCCTCCAGCCCCTAACCCCCCTCCCTATCTCTGTAACCCCCTCCAGCCCCTCCCTATCCCTGGAACGTCCGCCAATCCATGTCTCTTGAATATCCCACTCCTTCCTCTCGCCTCACCATTGGGGCTGTGCCCAGGGTAGGGGTCCTGACCTCAGGAGTTCCCTCCTTCCCACCCCCCCCCTCACCCTCTCTGCTGTCTTAACACATTCCTCAAGATTGAACTTTGACCTGAACTTTGGGGACCCCCTGCTAAAGAGAAGTGACGGGGTTTGGGGTTTGCACTGGAGTGGAGAGGTCTGGGAAGGATTACAATGTCAGAGGCGCTATGGAAATGCAGACCCTTGCAATGACTGTGGCGGCAGCTCTCTGTGAGTGCTCCCAGTGGGTGGTGGGAGGGCAGGGGTTAATGCTGAGCACTGTGTTCTTCTCTCTCGCTGGCTATGGGCCTGTTTGTAACTTGCAGCCCAATGCTATCAGGAGGCAATGACTCACTCCCAGGTGACTGTGGGGCACAGCGGCTGTGGTTTACTTCAGATCAATAACAAAGGAAGCAGAACAGCAGGGCGAAGCACTCACTGGGCCAAGGGGCCCTTTCACCCACTTCACAGTATTAACTCTTTCACCCTGGGTCCCCATTCACACAGCCAGAATATCAGTCTGTGTCCCAGTGTGTCCCTGTCAGTCTGTATCCCAGTGTGTTCCCGTCAGTCTGTATCCCAGTGTGTCCCTGTCAGTCTGTATCCCAGTGTGTTCCCGTCAGTCTGTATCCCAGTGCGTTCTCGTCAGTCTGTATCCCAGTGTGTTCCCGTCAGTCTGTATCCCAGTGTGTTCCAGTCAATCTGCACCCCAGTGTGTTCCCGTCAGTCTGTATCCCAGTGTGTTCCCGTCAATCTGAATCCCAGTGTGTTCCCGTCAGCCTGTATCCCAGTGTGTTCCCGTCAGTCTGAATCCCAGTGTGTTCCCGTCAATCGGAATCCCAGTGTGTTCCCATCAGTCTGTATCCCAGTGTGTTTCTGTCAGTCTGAATCCCAGTGTGTTCCCGTCAGTCTGAATCCCAGTGAGTTCCTGTCAGTCTGAATCCCAGTGTGTTCCCGTCAGTCTGTATCCCAGTGAGTTCCCGTCAGTCTGTATCCCAGTGTGTGCCCGTCAGACTGAATCCCAGAGTGTTCCTGTCAGTCTGCATCCCAATGTATTCCCGTCAGTCTGACTCCCAGTGTATTCCCATCAGTCTGACTCCCAGTGTGCTCCCGTCAGTCTGAATCCCAGTGTATTCCTGTCAGTCTGAATCCCAGTGTATTCCTGTCAGTCTGACTCCCAATGTGTCCAGTCAGTTTAACTTCTTCTGTGCAACGTCAGTGTAACTCCCAGCCTGTTCCTGTCAGTGTATCTCCCAGCCTGTCCCTGTCAGTGTATCTCCCAGCCTGTTCCTGTCAGTGTATCTCCCAGCCTGTCCCTGTCAGTGTATCTCCCAGCCTGTCCCTGTCAGTGTATCTCCCAGCCTGTCCCTGTCAGTGTAACTCCCAGTCTGTCCCTGTCAGTGTATCTCCCAGTCTGTCCCTGTCAGTGTAACTCCCAGCCTGTCCCTGTCAGTGTATCTCCCAGCCTGTCCCTGTCAGTGTATCTCCCAGCCTGTCCCTGTCAGTGTAACTCCCAGTCTGTCCCTGTCAGTGTATCTCCTAGTCTGTTCCTGTCAGTGTAACTCCCAGCCTCTCCCTGTCAGTGTAACTCCCAGTCTGTCCCTGTCAGTGTAACTCCCAGCCTGTTCCTGTCAGTGTAACTCCCAGTCTGTCCCTGTCAGTGTAACTCCCAGCCTGTCCCTGTTAGTGTATCACCCAGCCTGTCCCTGTCAGTGTAACTCCCAGCCTGTCCCTGTCAGTGTAACTCCCAGCCTGTCCCTGTCAGTGTATCTCCCAACCTGTCCCTGTCAGTGTAACTCCCAGCCTGTCCCTGTCAGTGTATCTCCCAGCCTGTCCCTGTCAGTGTAACCCCCAGTCTGTCCCTGTCAGTGTAACTCCCAGCCTGTCCCTGTCAGTGTATCTCCCAGTCTGTCCCTGTCAGTGTAACTCCCAGCCTGTCCCTGTCAGTGTATCTCCCAGCCTGTCCCTGTCAGTGTATCTCCCATCCTGTCCCTGTCAGTGTATCTCCCAGCCTGTCCCTGTCAGTGTATCTCACAGCCTGTCCCTGTCAGTGTATCTCCCAGCCTGTCCCTGTCAGTGTAACTCCCAGCCTGTCCCTGTCAGTGTATCTCCCAGCCTGTCCCTGTCAGTGTAACTCCCAGTCTGTCCCTGTCAGTGTAACTCCCAGCCTGTCCCTGTCAGTGTATCTCCCAGTCTGTCCCTGTCAGTGTAACCCCCAGCCTGTCCCTGTCAGTGTAACCCCCAGCCTGTCCCTGTCAGTGTAACTCCCAGCCTGTCCTTGTCAGTGTATCTCCCAGCCTGTCCCTGTCAGTGTAACTCCCAGCCTGTCCCTGTCAGTGTAACTCCCAGCCTGTCCCTGTCAGTGTAACTCCCAGTCTGTCCCTGTCAGTGTAACTCCCAGCCTGTCCCTGTCAGTGTATCTCCCAGCCTGTCCCTGTCAGTGTAACTCCCAGCCTGTCCCTGTCAGTGTAACTCCCAACCTGTCCCTGTCAGTGTAACTCCCAGTCTGTCCCTGTCAGTGTAACTCCCAGCCTGTCCCTGTCAGTGTAACTCCCAGCCTGTCCCTGTCAGTGTAACTCCCAGTCTGTCCCTGTCAGTGTATCTCCCAGCCTGTCCCTGTCAGTGTAACTCCCAGCCTGTCCCTGTCAGTGTAACTCCCAGTCTGTCCCTGTCAGTGTAACTCCCAGCCTGTCCCTGTCAGTGTAACTCCCAGTCTGTCCCTGTCAGTGTATCTCCCAGTCTGTCCCTGTCAGTGTATCTCCCTGCCTGTCCCTGTCAGTGTAACTCCCAGCCTGTCCCTGTCAGTGTATCTCCCAGCCTGTCCCTGTCAGTGTAACCCCCAGTCTGTCCCTGTCAGTGTAACTCCCAGCCTGTCCCTGTCAGTGTAACTCCCAGCCTGTCCCTGTCAGTGTATCTCCCAGTCTGTCCCTGTCAGTGTAACTCCCAGCCTGTCCCTGTCAGTGTATCTCCCAGCCTGTCCCTGTCAGTGTAACTCCCAGCCTGTCCCTGTCAGTGTAACTCCCAGCCTGTCCCTGTCAGTGTAACTCCCAGCCTGTCATTGATTGCTCTGATAATCAGATTTGCTCTGTTTGATGATACAGGTCTGATGTTAAAAATCTCCTGTGGCTTCACAAGTCTAAACTAGTCACTGATGAAATATTTCACACATCCTGTTTATGTCTTTCAGTGCAAAAATGTTTTGAAATCCAACTCAGAACAAAACATCTGAAGATGTAAATATGCCATCATCACACTGGGTAAATATTCCGAATCACACTGGGTAAATATTCCGAATCACACTGGGTAAATATCCCATAATTACACTGGGTAAATACCCCCTAATCACACTGGGTAAATATCCCAAAATCACACTGGGTAAATATCCCCAAATCACACTGAGTAAATATCCCCACATCACACTGGACAAATATCCTCTAATAACACTGGTAAATATCCCTTTATCACGCTGGTTAATTATCCCCTCATCTCACCAGATAAATATCCACAAATCACACTGGACAAATATCCCTAATCACACTGGGTAAATATCCCCAAATCCAACCAGGTAAATATCCCATAATCACACTGAGTAAATATCCCATCATCACACTGGGTAAATATCCCATAATCACACTGGGTGAATATCCCCTAATCACGTTGAGTAAATATCTCCTATTCACACTGGGTAAATATCCCCTAATCACACTGGATAAATATCCTCAAATCACACTGGGTAAATATCCCCGAATCACACTGGGTAAATATCCCATAATCACACTGGGTGAATATCTCCTATTCACACTGAGTAAATATCCCCGAATCACACTGGGTAAATATCCCATAATCACACTGGGTGAATATCCCCTAATCACACTGAGTAAATATCTCCTATTCACACTGGGTAAATATCCCCTAATCACACTGGATAAATATCCCATAATCACACTGGGTGAATATCCCCTAATCACGTTGAGTAAATATCCCCTAATCACACTGAGTAAATATCCCATAATCACACTGGATAAATATCCCATAATCACACTGGGTGAATATCCCCTAATCACGTTGAGTAAATATCTCCTATTCACACTGGGTAAATATCCCCTAATCACACTGGATAAATATCCTCAAATCACACTGGGTAAATATCCCCGAATCACACTGGGTAAATATCCCATAATCACACTGAATAAATATCCCCAAATCACACTGAATAAATATCCCCAAATCACACTGGGTAAATGTCCCATAATCAGACTGGGTAAATATGCCCTAATCACACTGGGTAAATATCTCCTAATTACACTGGGAAATATCCCATATTCACAATGGATTAATGTCATCTAATCACACTAGGTAAATATCCCTAATCACGCTGGGTAAATATCCCCTCAGCACACTGTATAAATATCCCCTCATCACACTGGGTAAATATCCATTCATCACACTGGGTAAATATTCCAAATCACACTGGGTAAATATCCCCGAATCACACTGGGTCAATATCCCCAAATCACACTGGGTTAATATCCCATAATCACATTGCATAAACATCCCCTAATCACACAGAGTAAATATTCCTAATCACACAGGGCAAATATGCCCTAATTACGCTGGGTAATCATCCCTTAATCACACTGGGCAAATATCCCATAACCACGCTGAGAAAATAACCCATAATCACACTGGGTAAATATCCCATAATCAGGCTGGGTACATATCCCATAATCAGACTGGGTACGTATCCCTTAATCACGCTGGGTAATTATCCCGTAATAACATTGGATAAATAACCCCTCATCACACTGGGTAAATATCTCCTCATCACAGTGGGTAAATATTCCGAATCACACTGGGTAAATATCCCCTAATCACACGGGGTAAATATCCCCTAATCACGCTGAGTAAATATCCCCTAACCACACTGGGTAAATATCCCCGAATCTTGCTGGGTAAATATCCCCTAATCACACTGAGTAAATATCCCTAATCACACTGGGTAAATATCCCCGAATCACACTGGGTAAATATCCCTAATCACACTGGGTAAATATCCCCGAATCACACTGGATCAATATCCCCAAATCACACTGGGTAAATATCCCCTCATCGCACTGGATATATATCCTCAAATCACAATGGGTAAATATCCCCAAATCACACTGAGTAAATATCCCCAAATCACACTGAGTAAATATCCCCAAATCACACTGGGTAAATGTCCCCGAATCACACTAGGTAATTATCCTCTAATCACACTGGGTAAATATCCCATAATCAGACTGGGTAAATATCCCTTAATCTTGCTAGGTAATTATACCCTCATCACACGGGATAAATATCCCCTAATCACACTGGGAAATATCCCATATTCACAATGGATTAATATCATCTAATCACACTAGGTAAATATCCCTTAATCACGCTGGGTAAATATCCCCTCAGCACACTGTGTAAACATCCCCTCATCACACTGGGTAAATATTCCGAATTACACTGGGTCAATATCCCATAATCACATTGGGTAAATATCCCCTCATCACACTGGGTAAATATTCCGAATTACACTGGGTCAATATCCCATAATCACACTGGGTAAATATCCCCTCAGCACACTGTGTAAACATCCCCTCATCACACTGGGTAAATATTCCGAATTACACTGGGTCAATATCCCATAATCACACTGGGTAAATATCCCCTCATCATACTGGATAAATATCCCCAAATCAACCGGATAAATAGCCCTAATCACTCCGGGTAAATATCCCATAATCACGCTGGGTAAATATCCCCAAACCACACTGGGTAATTATCCCTTCATCACACTGGGAAAATATCCCCTAATCACACTGGATAAATATTCCTAATCACACTGGGTAAATATCCCCTCATCACATGAGTAAATATCCCCTCAAACACTAAGTAAATATCCCCGAATCCCACTGGGTAAATATCCCATAATCACATTGCATAAACATCCCCTAATCACACAGGGTAAATATCCCTAATCACACAGGGTAAATAACCCATAAACACACTGGGTAATTACCCCCTCATCACACTGGATAAATATCCTCTAATAACACTGGGTAAATAACCCATAATCACACTGGGTAATTATACTCTCATCACACTGGATAAATATTCTCTAATCACACAGGGTAAATATACCCTAATCACACTGGGCAAATATCCCTTAATCATGCTGGATATTTAACCCCTCATCACACTGGTAAATTCCCCTAACCATACTGGGTAAATATCACAAATTCACACTGAGTAAATATCCCTAATCACACTGTGTAAACATCCCCTCATCACACTGGGTGAATAAATCCTCATCACACTGGGTAAATATTCCGAATCACACTGGGTAAATACCCCCAATCACACTGGGTAAATATCCCGAATCACACTGGGTAAATATTACGAAATCACACTGGGTAAATATCCCATAATCACACTTGGTAAATATCCCTAATCACACTGGGTAAATATCCCGCAATCTGACTGGGTAAATATCCCCTAATCACACTGGGTAAATATCCCCTCATCAAACTGAGTAAGTATATCTCAATCACACTAGGTAATTATCCCTAATCACACTGGGTAAATATCCCCTAATCACACTGGGTAAATATCATCTAATCACACTGGGTAAAAATCCCCTAATCACACTGGGTAAATATCCCCTAATCACACTGGGTAAATATCATCTAATCACACTGGGTAAAAATCCCCTAATCACACTGGGTAAAATCCCCTAATCACACTGGGTAAATATCATCTCATCACACTGGGTAAAAATCCTCTAATAACACTGGGTAAATATCCCTTATTCATGCTGGGTAATTAACCCCTCATCACACTGGATAAATATCCTCTAATCACACTGGGGAAATATCTCCTCATCAAACTGAGTAAGTATACCTCAATCACGCTAGGTAATTATCCCTAATCACACTGGGTAAATATCCCCTCATCACACTGGGTAAATATCCCCAAATCACACTGGGTAAATATCATCTAATCACACTGGGTAAATATTCCATAATCACACTAGGTAAATATCCCATAATTAGACTGGTAAATATCACTTAATCAAGCTGGGTAATTATCCCCTCATCACACTGGGTAAATATCCCCAAATCACACTGGATAAATATCCCTAATCACACTGGGTAAATATTCCATAATTACACTGGGTAAATATCCCATAATCACACTGGATAAATATGCCATAATCACACTGAGTGAATATCCCTAATCACACTGGGAAAATATCCTCTAATCACACAGGGTAAATATCCCATAATCACACTAGCATGGCCAATCCACCCTAACCTGCACATCCCTGGTACTATGGGACAACTTCCAATGGCCAATCCACCCTAACCTGCACATCCCTGCACACTATGAGACAATTTAGCATGGCCAATCCACCCTAACCTGCATATCCATGGACACTATGGGACAATTTAGCATGGCCAATCCACCCTGACCTGCACATCCCTGGACACGATGGGACAATTTAGCATGGCCAATCGCCGTTATTTGCACATCCCTGGGCACTATGAGATAATTTGATATGGCCAATCCACACTAACTTGCATATCCCTGGACATTATGGGACAATTTCCCACATCCCATCCACACTAACCTGCATATCCCTGGGCACTATGGGACAATTTAGCATGGCCAATCCACCCTAACCTGCACATCCCTGGGCACTATGGGACAATTTAGCATGGCCAATCCACCCTAACCTGCACATCCCTGGGCACTATGGGACAATTTAGCATGGCCAGTCCACCCTGACCTGCACATCCTTGGACACCATAGGACAATTTAGCATGGCCAATCCACCCTGACCTGCACATCCCTGGACACGATGGGACAATTTAGCATGGCCAATCGCCGTTATTTGCACATCCCTGGGCACTATGAGATAATTTGATATGGCCAATCCACACTAACTTGCATATCCCTGGACATTATGGGACAATTTCCCACATCCCATCCACACTAACCTGCATATCCCTGGGCACTATGGGACAATTTAGCATGGCCAATCCACCCTAACCTGCACATCCCTGGACATTATGGGACAATTTCCCATGGCCAATCCACCCTAACCTGCACATCCCTGGACATTATGGGACAATTTCCCACATCCAATCCACACTATGCTGCATATCCCTGGGCACTATGGGACAATTTCCCATGGCCAATCCACCCTAACCTGTGCATGTTTGGGCTGCGGGAGGATACCCATGTAGACACGGGATGAATGTGCAATTCCACATAGACAGTTGCCCGAGGCTGGTATTGAGCCTTGGTGCTGTGAGGCAGCAGTGCTAACCACTGAGCCACTGTGGCACCCACATGTTCTTGTTGTGTGCATGAATGTGTGTGTGAGTGAGAGTGAGAGAGGGAGAGAGAGAGAGGGAGAGAGAGAGAGAGTGTGTGGGACTGGATGTGAAAGTGCTGTGGAATGTGAAAGCAGAGTCAGAGCATACAGCAGAGACTTTTAACCCACATCTCTCTTTCTCGCTCTCTCTCTGCAATGGGCACTGCAGACCGACCAGCTTGTTGCTGGGCTCAGGGACACAGGAAACATCCACAACTGATTCTCCGTGACCCAGTCACAAGACAGTCTGATTATGCTGAACACTGTATTGACTGACTTCACCTTCCCCTTTCACTGAGACAGTGAGGACTACCTTAACAAATGGAACCTCGACCCCCTGCACCGACTCAGTGAGGCCTACCTCAGGAAATGGAGCCTCAAATCCCGACATCAACACAGTGAGGCCTAATTCAGCAAATGGAGCCTTGATTGCCTGTTCTGACATGGTGAGGCCTATCTCAGCAAACAAAGCCTCGAATCCCTTCATTGACACAGTGAGGTCTACCTCAGCAAATGGAGTCTCAACCCCCTGCACTAACACACTGAGGCCTACCTCAACAAATGGAGCCTCGACCCCCTGCACTGACACAGTGGGGCCTACCTCAACAAACAAAGCCTCGACTCCCTGCACTGACACAGTGAGGCCTACCTCAGCAAACAAAGCCTTGATTCCCTGCACTGACACAGTGAGGCCTACCTCAACAAACAAAGCCTCAATCCCCTGCACTGACACTCATCCAACTACATTTCCGTGCATTTGCTTAAGGCAAGGTCATGACCCTTGAGCTTTGAGCCAGGTTCTAGTCTTGACACTGCATCCCTGAGAAAGGGACATCTTCCTGTCACGTTTACAACAGAGTTAAGACGCATTGAGTGGGGGAAGTCTTCCAGAAATGTTTATTATTACTCCTTCACAGGGTGAGGGTGTTGCTGTATAACTGGCATTTATTGCCCATCCCAGAGGACAGTTAAGAGTCAAACCAGTTGCTGTGGGTCGGTGTCACATGTCGGCCCATACCAGACAGGGTGGCAGTTTCCTTACCTTGAGGACATTAGTGAACCAGATAGGATTTTCCCCAATAATTGACAATGGATCCCAGATTCTTGATTTCAGATATTTATTCCGTGGCAGGATTTGAACACGGGTCCCCAAAACATTACCTGGGTCCAGCAATAATCCCACTTGGCCAATGCCTCCCCATAGTTTCCAATGGAGTTAAGTGGGAGTGAGGGGAGAGAATCTTTCCACCATATTTACAATGGAGTTAAGAAACAATAATTGTTGAGTCTTTACCTTGTCAAATTGATGACCTGGTGATGGTTTATAAATGTGGTCGAACTGTGTGTAGGATGTTGTTAACTTGCGCTGGGTAGGGGAACACTCCCATTGTGTTTATGATCTGGTTCACCCCCATGATGAGTGGGGAGCTTTCCACCTATTGTTTTATTTAGAAGTCACTAACTAAACAGCGCGAGGACCCGTGTGATAGCTGGAAATAAGTCACTCAGTCACTGCTTTCTCTTAGTGAAGAGAGCTGTTGTTGAACCCTAACTGTCCTCCGATCACAGAATCCGACAGTGTGGAAACAGCCCATTCAACCCAACTAGTCCACACTGACCCTCTGAACAGCAACCAACCCAGACCCATTCCCCCTATCCCCTACCTTATTACTCTACATTTCCCACTGACTAATCCACCCTAACCTGCACATCCCTGGACACTATGGGAGAATTTCCCATGGCTAATCCACCCTAACCTGCACATCCCTGGGCACTATGGGACAATTTAGCATGGCCAGTCCACCCTAATCTACACATCCCTGGGCACCATGGGACAATTTAGCATGGCCAACTCACCCTAACCTGCACATCCCTGGGCACTATGGGATGACTTATCATGGCCAACTCACCCTAACTCACACATCCCTGGACTCTCTGGGACAATTTATCATGGCCAGTCCACCCTAGCCTTCACATCCCTGGGCACTATGGGACAATTTAGCATGGCCAATCCACCTTAACTTACACATGCCTGAAGATTATGGGACAATTTCCCATGGCCAATCCACCCTAACCAACACATTCCTAGACTCTATGGGACAATTTCGCATGGCCAATCCACCCTAACCTGCACATCCCTGGGCACTATGGGATAATTTAGCATGACCAGTCCACCCTAATCTACACATCCCTGGGCACTGTGGGACAATTTAGCATGGCCAATCCACCCTAACCAACACATTCCTGGAGTCTATGGGACAATTTCCCATGGCCAATCCACCCTAACCTGCACATCCCTGGGCACTATGGGACAATTTAGCATGGCCAATCCACCCTAACTTACACATCCCTGGGCACTATGGGACAATTTAGCATGGCCAATCCACCCTAACCTACACATCCCTGGGCACTGTGGGACAACTTAGCATGGCCAATCCACCCTAACCTACACATCCCTGGGCACTGTGGGACAATTTAGCATGGCCAATCCATCCTAACTTACACATCCCTGGGCACTATGGGACAATTTAGCATGGCCAATCCACCCTAACCTACACATCCCTGGGCACTGTGGGACAATTTCCCATGGCCAATCCACCCTAACCTGCACATCCCTGGGCACTATGGGACAATTTAGCATGGCCAGTCCATCCTAACCTGCACATCCCTGGGCACTATGGGACAATTTAGCATGGCCAGTCCACCCTAACCTGCACATCCTTGGACACCATAGGACAATTTAGCATGAGCTGAAAATGTGAACTCAGATTTCTCCAGTTTCCTCATTTCCCCTCCCCCCACTTTGTCTCAGTCAGTTCCCTCGAACTCAGCACCGCCCTCCTAACCTGCAATCTTCTTCCTGACCTCTCCGCCCCCCACCCCACTCCAGCCTATCACCCTCACCTTGACCTCCTTCCACCTATCACATCTTCATCGCCCCTCCCCCAAGTCCCTCCTCCCTACCTTTTATCTTAGCCTGCCTGGCACCCTCTCCTCATTCCTGATGAAGGGCTCTGGCCCGAAACGTCGAATTTCCTGTTCCTTGGATGCTGCCTAACCTGCTGTGCTTTAACCAGCAACACATTTTCAGCTCTGATCTCCAGCATCTGCAGACCTCACTTTTTACTCGACAATTTAGCATGACCAATCCACCCTAGCCTACACAAAACCTGGGCACTATGGGACAATTTAGCATGACCAATCCACCCTAACCTACACAAAACCTGGGCACTATGAGACAATTTAGCATGGCCAATCCATCTTAACCTGCACATGTTTGGGCTGCGGGAGGATACCCATGTAGACACGGGATGAATGTGCAATTCCACATAGACAGTTGCCCGAGGCTGGTGTTGAGCCTTGGTGCTGTGAGGCAGCAGTGCTAACCACTGAGCCACTGTGGCACCCACATGTTCCTGTTGTGTGCATGAATGTGTGTGTGAGTGAGAGTGAGAGAGGGAGAGTGAGAGAGGGAGAGAGTGTGTGGGACTGGATGTGAAAGTGCTGTGGAATGTGAAAGCAGAGTCAGAGCATACAGCAGAGACTTTTAACCCACATCTCTCTTTCTCTCTCTCTCTGCAATTGGCACTGCAGACCGACCAGTTTGTTGCTGGGCTCAGGGACACAGGAAACATCCACAACTGATTCTCCGTGACCCAGTCACAAGACAGTCTGATTATGCTGAACACTGTATTGACTGACATCACCTTCCCCTTTCACTGAGACAGTGAGGACTACCTTAACAAATGGAACCTTGACCCCCTGCACTGACTCAGTGAGGCTTACCTCAGGAAATGGAGCCTCAAATCCCTACATCAACACAGTGAGGTCTACTTCAGCAAATGAAGCCTCGACTCCCCGCACTGACACAGTGAGGCCTACCTCAACAAACCAAGCCTCGACTCCCTGCACTGACACAGTGAGGCCTACCTCAACAAACAAAGCCTTGACCCTCTGCACTGACACTCATCCAACTACATTTCCGTGCATTTGCTTAAGGCAAGGGCATGACCCTTGAACTTTGAGCCAGGTTCTAGTCTTGACACTGCATCCCTGAGCAAGGGACATCTTCCTGTCACTTTTACAACAGAGTTAAGACGCAATGAGTGGGAGAAATCTTCCAGAAATGTTTATTATTACTCCTTCACAGGGTGAGGGTGTTGCTGTATAACTGGCATTTATTGCCCATCTCAGAGGACAGTCAAGAGTCAAACCAGTTGCTGTGGGTCAGTGTCACATGTCGGCCCATACCTTACAGGGTGGCAGCTTCCATCCTGTGAGGACATTAGTGAACCAGATAGGATTTTCCCCAGTAATTGACAATGGATCCCAGATTCTTGATTCCAGATATATATTCCACGGCAGGATTTGAACACGGGTCCCCAAAACATTACCTAGGTCTCCGGGGTAGGAGTCCAGCAATAATCCCACTTGGCCAATGCCTCCCCATAGTTTCCAATGGAGTTAAGTGGGAGTGAGGGGAGAGAATCTTCCCACCATATTTACAATGGAGTTAAGAAACAATAATTGTTGAGTCTTTACCTTGTCAAATTGATGACCTGGTGATGGTTTATAAATGCGGTCCCACTGTGTGTAGGATGTTGTTAACTTGCGCTGGGTAGGGGAACACTCCCATTGTGTTTATGATCTGGTTCACCCCCATGATGAGTGGGGAGCTTTCCACCTATTGTTTTATTTAGAAGTCACTAACTAAACAGCGCGAGGACCCGTGTGATAGCTGGAAATAAGTCACTCAGTCACTGCTTTCTCTTAGTGAAGAGAGCTGTTGTTGAACCCTAACTGTCCTCCGATCACAGAATCCGACAGTGTGGAAACAGGCCATTCAACTCAACTAGTCCACACAGACCCTCTGAACAGCAACCAACCCAGACCCATTCCCCCTACCTTATTACTCTACATTTCCCCCTGACTAATCTACCTAACCTGCACATCCCTGGGCACTATGGGACAATTTCCCATGGCCAATCCACACTAACCTGCACATCCCTGGACACTATGGGACAATTTCCCATGGCCAACCCACTCTAACCTGCACATCCCTGGGCACTATGGGACAATTTCCCATGGCCAATCCACACTAACCTGCACATCCCTGGACACTATGGGACAATTTCCCATGGCCAACCCACTCTAACCTGCACATCCCTGGACACTATGGGATAATTTTGTATGTCCAATCCACCCTAACATGTACACCTTCGCCCTATGGGAGGAAACCCACACAGCCACAGGGAGAATGAGCAAACCCCACACAGAGTCACCCAAGGCTGGAATCAAACCCAGGTCCCGGGTGCTGTGAGGCAGCAGTGCTAACCACTGAGCCACCATGACACCCTAAGTGGAGGTTTGTCATGTGCACTCTGGAGACCGTAGCTACCCCTGAACCCAATATCGCCACGGGAACGGTCAAGACAGGACATTTGACCCTGGCGGCTGTGGGATTTTCCTGTGCCCCATGTTTTCTGTATTGCAATGGCTGCCCTACTCCAGAAAGCCTTTTGTCTGCAGTGAGTATACAAACCCTATACATCCCCAAGGACAGGAGCGTGTGCGAGGGGGGTGGGGAGGAGGCGGGGGGGATGAGTTTTCCAGTTCTATCCAGACTCTGAACTTTGACCTGTCTGTGATCTCCTGGAAAACTAATCACCAAGGAGGAACATTTCCTGGGAAGTGGAGTGGGATGGAGTTACAAGTTACATGCAGGTCTGTCAAGCTCACCAGTGTTTGAGTTGATAGATGAAGGGTGTGGGAGGGGCAACTTGACTGAGGTCTTTAAAGATAGACAAGGGATTTCAGTCAGGGAGTGGGGGGAAGAGGGGAGGGGAGAGAAGGGGGAGGGGGAAGATGGCTCCCCTTGTGTGAGGAGAAAGGGAGACCTGAACAAGGGCCCATTGACAGAACAGTCCCAAATAAATCCGACAAGGAATTCAGGAAAAACATTATCTCCCACCAAAAGACAGCTGGGGCCATGTGGCACTCACTCCCACAGGGAGTCGGAGGTGGGGAATGTGGGAACATGGGACTGATTCGCACAGGGTATTTGACGGGGGTGTGGTGGGGGGAAATGTGGGACTCACTCACACAAGGAGTGGGGAATGCGGACTGATTTGAAGTGGAGTGGGGATAAGACATGGAACCTCCCCACCCCACCCCAAGGTGGTGCGGGTCCTCCAGGCCATGGGGTCAAACACAAACAGGCATAACGGGCACCCATCCCCGACATCAGGACGACCAATCATCAATGGGCACATCAACATTTCAATCCCAACATCTGGAGATGCCCAGTGGAGGGCGCTCTACGTGGGAGTCCTCCCCCTTTCTCTCGGGGATCTGGGGTGGAGGGTGTTGCACGCAGCAGTCCCCTGCAACCGCAGATTGTGGTGGTTCACGGACTCCCAGCCCAACTGCTTGTTCTGTGGTGCTGTGGAGTCCGTGGACCATGTGTATATTGGGTGTGGGCGTTTGCACTCCCTTTTTGATTTTCTGAAAAACCTTCTCCTCTGCTTTTGGTTGCACTTCAGTCCCACGCTCCTGATCTTCGGGCACCCAGTGCGGAGGAGGGAGGGCAGGTCTGAAGACCTCCTCGTGGGTCTGCACCTGGGCCTGACCAAACTGGCCATAAACAGGTCCAGGCAGCGGGCCGTGGAGAGGGTCGTTAGGGCCGACTGCCTGCCCCTCTTCCGTGGTTACGTTAGGGCCCGGGTGTCCTTGGAGAAGGAGCACGCAGTGTCCACCAACACCCTGGAGTTGTTCAGGGACAGGTGGGCGCCGCAGGGAGTGGAGTGCATCATTTCCCCCTCCAACTCTATTTTGATTTAATCCCCACCCTCCCCTTCACTGTTTGATCACACAGCATTGCCCTCTGATGTGAAGGGCACTGCTTGTCACTGGCCACTCGGATGTTTTCCTATCTTCCTGGTGGTGGAAATTGAATAAAGATTCGTGCACTTTGTGTCTCACACCTGCACACACACACCATAGGTGCTGGGGAAAAATAAACACTACCGCAGTTAGGTGGTAGTGTGGGGGTTAATAAAAAAAAAGAAAATCAATCCCAACATCTGGAATACAGGTCAGGGGTCAAAGGTCAGTCCTGGTCTGCATGTGCAACAGATGAGCGAGTGGTTTGGCCAGTTTGGGATCTTGTTGTGCACAAGCGTTCACAGCCACTCTCCCGTCCATGCCACAGAGACAACTCCTGGCCTTTGGGGGGAAGCCCCTCTGGTCAAACCCTGAGGCCGTCAAAACAAGAGACAGGGTTTGTATTTCAGTGTCACACTCTGGGTCAGGGAGTAAGGACCAACAATCAGGTAAGAGTATCAACAACAACGCAACCGGTGTTGATTCAAGCCAGGCCAGTTGGAACAGGCTCAGACAGAGCCCAAATTTCAAAACAACAAGTGTTCTCTCATGCTCAGTGAACAAACTTAACCTGACATTTAAACATTCGCACACCCCCCCCCACCCACAATCCTTCCCTAACCTTGGTCACTTGTAAACAGCTCCTCAGTCGAGTGTTCACAATGACTGACGATTTTACAGGCGGGTTTCAGGTGGTATGGCTGAAGGAACAAACTCCAATGGAATAAGCTGGATTGGGGTTTGGGGGCGGGTGTTTATTTCCATAAAAGCTAGAGACTGCAGGCATTCGATCCCCCAGGTCAGTGGTAATGGGACAGAGAATTCCCAGCTAGTCACCTTCCCTAAGGTGGGATCACTAGATCATGTTGGCATGACATGTCCCTTCACTTAATTCACCCCCCAAATTGAGGATATCAATCGGGTTTCTGGACTACTCGGTCTGGTTGAGGGAATCAGGCCAGTGGGGAGGAACACTAACACAATCTTCTGGGTGAAAAGCTCAGGCATGGGCATGTTAGATACTTCCCCTGGTGTCACCACCCTTGGGGAAATTTTTTACCTGTTCCACCTCACTACCTGAGGACTCTCTCCTCCTATTTGACAAGTGCCTCCTTGAATAGGTTCACGTGTCCTCATACTTGGAGACTGATTCAGATGGAGACCTTTATTCCAGTTCTAAGGGGGGGAGAAACGACACACCCAGTTGTCAGTTCCAATCAATGGTTTTAGGGTGAGGTTGGAACACGGCATCACCTGCTCTTGACTCCCACGGTGTCAGACACAGCCTCATCCATGACTTCCGGGAAAACTTCAGGTTGGGAACTGTCGAAGGGTCAGTGCTAAGCGAGTGCCGCACTGTCGGAGGGTCAGTGCTGAGGGAGTGCCGCACTGTCGGGAGGCTCAGTGCTGAGGGAGTGCCGCACTGTCGGGAGGGTCAGTGCTGAGGGAGTGCTGCACTGTCAGAGGGTCAGTGCTGAGAGAGTGCCGCACTGTCGGAGGGTCAGTGCTGAGGGAGTGCTGATCTGTCGGAGGGTCAGTGCTGAGGGAGTGGACACTGTTGGAGGGTCAGTGCTGAGGGAGCTCTGTGCTGTCCAAGGGTCAGTGCTGAGTGAGTGCCATGCTGTCCGAGGGTCAGTGCTGAGGGAGTGCCACGCTGTCCGAGGGTCAGTGCTGAGGAAGTGCTGCCCTGTCCGAGGGTCAATGCTGAGGGAGTGCTGCCCTGTTGGAGGGTCACAACCTGAGGACTCCTTGAACTACACCTCTTGGTTAAATAGGTCTTCATCGAAGAATGCGCCAGAGACCTTCCTGAGATGGTGTTGGGTGGTATAGAGGTGCACGTGGATATTGGATTCTGTGGTCAGTAAGTAATGCATTGAGGGCGTCTGAGATGGTTTGAAGAGAGAACTCAGTATTGTCATTGGCAATGACAGCACCTTAATGCAGACTGAGGCTTCTGAGAAGACAGGTCACTGACCCTTCAAGGAGGAAGTGAATTTCGATGAGTATTTTTTCTATTCAAACCACAAGATTTTTGTTGTAACAGATGCGACCTGTTCCCCTTTCAGGAGCTTCTACAGTTTCTGCCTCATCATCAAGACAGCCTGCTGACTATTCCCATTGTGGGGGTCAAGTTGCTTTCAGTCTGACATCTCGGTCATAAGGAGCTGGGGTTCAGGGGTAAAGAATAAAACTTGTCAGATGCAGGGGACTGACACTCAGTTGTCCGTCACTGATGTTCTGATATGTACAATGCGTGGTGTGACTGTAACACTTGTGATTATAAGAGAGCAAACGAGAGCGAGCGAGTGCGCAAACAAGAGCAAATGAGAGCGCGCAAACGAGAGAAAACGAGAGCGAGCGAGAAAGAGAAAACGAGAGCGAGCGAGAAAGAGAAAACGAGAGCGAGCGAGAAAGAGAAAACGAGAGCGAGCGAGAAAGAGAAAACGAGAGCGAGCGAGACGGAGACTTGCCCATGTCATTTATTGACAAAGTACAACATGAAACATCATTTGCAAAAAAAACCTGTGTGTTTTAAGTTATCAAACATGATTTACACGCAGTGTCCATTCGCTTACAGTATCAAACACTCTGTACATCTCTTCCCAAGGTTTACAGCCTCATTACTGAGGGGGTTCCGATTGAGTTCGGAATGAGCTGAGCAAGCCATGGCAACCGTACGTTTGACTGAAGTGAACCAGTGCTGGGAGCTGGGGTGGGCAAACTTCGACCTCCTGCAGGATCAGAGGCCATGGGAGTAACAAGGTGGGGAGCGGAGGAGGGGCACACAGCCATTACTGAGTCACATGGACCGTCTCCCTCCACCCCGCACCGGGGTTCATGGGCGTTAAGACTAAGTGGCAGGGGGCTGAGGAATGGCAGTGCCCGGGGCACCTTTGGGTGGCCGGAGTTGTCCAACTCCAATGGCAGCCCACCCCTGGGTGGTGGTTGGGGGGGGGGGGGGGGGGGGGGGGGGAACGCAATTCAAATCCAACAAGGAAAAGGAGATATCTTCACTCCAATCCATCTACTGCCCAACCCAAAACATCGCATCCGCCGGTGGGATGGTGAGGGGCTAACGCTGCAATAATGCCCCATGTCAAAAGTCTGCTGGGGGAGGGAGTTGGTGACAGATTTGGAGGGAGGGGGAGGGAGATGAATTCTGGACGTCCTACCCCACCAGCGCAATCATGTAACCATCTGGAAAGCAAAGTGAATAGTGAGGCAGCAGGAGGTATTGAGTGAGCCCTCTCTGCAAGTCCGAGAGTTAATGTAATGAAAGGAAACGCGAGGTTTGGATGTCACTCGATGCAGCGCTGTAGCCAAAACACCCCCACTTCTCCCAGAGGAGGCGCCCCACTGTGACAATGCCACCGCACTGACGACAGAGGGTGAACGAGACAGCTCACCATCACCTTCTCAAAGGGCAATTAGGGATGGGGCGATAGATGCTGGTGCTGCCAGTCTCACCCACAACAAGAAAGTCCCTCCTTCATCTGAAACATTTTTAAGATTCTGCCTGAGGAAAAGCTCGTGTCTTTTAAGGACGAGCGAGTTTCCAAAGAAAAAAGACGACAACTATTTTGACAGTGGCTTCAGATCTTGGTGCCGCTACACAGACCGTCTCTATCTGACGGTCTGTCTCTCAAACTGAACTCACCCCCAAGGCCACACTCACCCTCTCCAGCACTCGCGCTGCGGTGAGATCACAGCCCATGGCGGGGGGGGGGGAAAAGAGGGTGGGCGAGCATGGGAGGGAGAGCACGCAAGAAGGGAAACTCACATGACGACGATTTCAAAAACATCTGAGGAAAGAGGTGCCCGATGTTGATAGGAGCTGGAGGGGGTCGAGCGGGAGGTGTGGGGGAGGGGGCGGCTAGGAGGGGAAACGGAGAGGGAGTGGGGAACGCTCACTTGGAGCGAACCGGTCTCCCTCGACATTGTTCTCGAGCTGAGTGAACGCCAACCAGAGCGATCGGACACAGACGACCCCACCCCTGTGGAGAGAGGGGGGGGGGTGTGGGAGGTTGTGAGCTGCGCTGCTTCATCACCCATCTCCCACACCCCCTCTCTGCTCCCCCTCCTCCCATCACCCCGGCCCCCTCCCGGTCCCGGAGCAGCGTGCTGTACCATCAGTGAATGGCCCCAGGTTCGACGGTCTCTGTACATTCCAGTAAAAATGAAAAAAAACCCTTCTGCCTTCCTCTGCTGGCTGCGGGAGACCTTTCCCTGACTGTGATTAACCAATCGTCAGGCCGAAGCCACACTGGAACTTGTTCTTCCTGTGGTTCAGGAAGGCTCCCATCGCTAAAGTCAGTGGTAATGGCACCAGCTTCTTTTCCAACGACGCTCCAACCACCCAGTTGCTGTCTACTGACCCTGTGGAGTGAACCGGAGAAAGCAGTCACGGTGCGTTTACAACCCTTTGACAGTTCTCCCTAAACTCCAGCCTGTCACGGCTTCACTATGTATCAGAGACTGCGACTCAATCTACAACAACCTTTCTCTGTGTATCTCCCCCTCCATCCAGGCTGTGCCAAAACAAATTAGATTAGATTAGATCGGTTTAGATTCCCTACAGTGTGGAAACAGGACCCTCCGAAGAGTAACCCACCCAGACCCATTTCCCTCTGACTAATGCACCTAACACTATGGGCAATTTAGCATGGCCCATTCATCCTGACCTGCACATCTTTGGACTGTGGGAGGCAAACAGAGCACCCAGAGGAACCCCACGCAGACACGGGGAGAATGTGCAAACTCCACACAGACAGTTGCCCAAAGGTGGAATTGAACCTGGGACCCTGTTGCTGTGAGGCAGCAGCGCTAACCACTGAACCACTGTGCCACCCCAAATGGTATTTACAAAATACCCTGCAAGGACTGCAACAATCACTACATCAGACAGAAAACTAGCCATCAGGATACACGGGCACCAAATAACCACCAAAAGACATCAGTATCCTTATACACAGACAAAGAACACAGCTCAACTGGGACATGTCCACCCTAGGGCTGGAAAAACAAGAGACACGCACGAGAATCCCGAGAAGCAACGCATTCCAACCGGAATTCTATCAACAAAACACATCGACTTGGATCCCATTTACCAACCTCTGAGAAAAAAGAACCGAAAATGATATCTCCCACTGTAACAGACCAAGACACCCAAATACAAAGCGGGACGATAACACCAGCCCTTCACCAGAGGTTCACTGATAATGCTACCGAGCATGGTGACGAAACGTTTGAGAACGAACCTACCAGCCCAGTGAGCTAACTTACGACAGTTGGCTGTAGTCTGCAGGGACACTCTCTGAACTAGTCCCACCTCACCTCCAGGTCACTGTGGAAGGAAATACCTGCATTTCTATAGCATCTCATGTGGACACTGGCTATAAGGCCCTGAGCACATTCTATATTAAAACAAGTTGCTTTCCTCTTTAATAAAGAAGTAGTCACTGTTGCATTGTGGGAAACAGGCAGCCAGTTTGTACACAGAAAGCTCCGACCCAATACTAACAGGAGTCGGAGGCAGCTCACCCGCTCCCTGGGGGTGGAGGGGAAATGGAGTGCCCCCGCTGGGGAAAGAGCACCCTGCACTCAGGTGAATAAATGGCTTCCACAAACCCATCTCCCCCCCCATAAAAAATAAACAGCCCCCAGTTAGTTCTGCCAATCGCAACCTGCCCAATTGTTCCCCACTCACCCTCTCACAGGCCTGTGCATCTACCCCACCCCCACCCCCCAAGGGTGAATCATGAAAACTGGGTGGTATGGGAAAGTCAGGCTAATGTTTCCAGGCATGGAGACCTCTTGGACTAACTGCTCTTCCAACAGCCCCTCCCTCCTCTTGTTTGGACGTTCCTGTTGGATCCTCTCCCTTTCAGTTTCGCAGATCACAACAAAAACTCGCTGTGTCAGCGAACGACATAGATCCTGAGCCTTTGGTGGACGGAGGAAAAGGCAGTGGAAGGTATCGGCGTGATCACGGGAACAATAACTGCCGAACCCGTGGGTTAACGTGCTGGGGACACAAGTTCAAATCTCAACACTGCAGCTCATGGCTTTTCAGTTCGCTAGGAATCTGAAAAAAAAACTGGTGACCACACAAAGACTGGATTGTTGTGAGAACAGCCTTTTCCTCGCTGCTATCAGAGTGCTGAAGAACCCTCTCACACAGAGCTGCTCTCTCTCTCTCTGCACCCGCTCTGTAGCTGTAACACTACATTCTGCATTCTCTTCCATTATCCTGGTGTACGGACTGCATACAATACAATATTTTTCACCGTATCTCGGTACACGCGGCAAATCACCTCGAAATTCATCGAGTTCACTGTGCTTTTTTGGAAATCTGCCATCTTTATCTGTCTTAGACCCACAGCTATGTGACTGACTCATTCCTGCCCTCTGGAGGAATCAGCCAGTAACACCCACAGCCAATGAACGTATATGAAAGATTCGTTCCTGCAAGGGGAATGATCCTCGTCTCTCTCCACATGAAGTAAACGGCGGACGGTTGCAGTAAATCCTGTCTCCTGTTCCTTCTTGACGCGTGTATAGCTCAAAATAGGGCACAGTTAGGGTCATACAGCACGGAGACAGACCCTTCGGTCTAACCCGTCCGTGCTGACCAGATATCCGAACCTAATCTAGTCCCATTTGCCAGCACTTGGCCCATATCATAGAATCCCTGAAGTGTGGAAACAGGTCCTTCAGCCCAACAACTCCACGCCAACCCACCAACAGTAATCCACCCAAACCCATTTCTCATTACTCTACATTTACCCCTGACTCATGCACCAAACCTGCACATCCCTAGGCACTATGGGACAATTTAACATAACCAATCCACCTTAACCTACATATCTTTGGACTCTGGGAGGAAACCGGAGCACCTGGAGGAACCCCACGCAGACACGGGGAGAATGTGCAAACTCCACACGGACAGTCACCAGAAGCCAGAATCAAACCTGGGTCCCTGGCGCTGGGAGGCATCAGTGCTAACGACTGAGCCACCGTGCCACCTCTAAACCTTTCCAGTTCATATCTTGATGTTAAATGTTTTAATTGTATCACCCTCTTCCTCTGGCACACTCCTACCCCATCCCCAACCAAGCAGAAACCCACTGGACTGAACAAAGGGAAGGCACCGATGTGTTGGCAATGCTTCCACCAGGGAACCCACAGCCTCAACTCTGGGCTGATGCTGGCAGTGGGGGGAGGGCGCTGGAGGGGGTGCAGCAGCTGGGGAGAAATCATGAGGGAAGGCAACCCCCCACCCACGGATCGTGACACAGGGACTAAATCCACAGCCACGCCCCTGCAGTCGCACAGCTGAGGGGCGAGGGGAGGGGGGGCCTACACGTCCTAGTGACAGAGCACAAGGAGTGGGTAAGTGACGGGAAGACTCACCTTTAAACAGCAGGTTCGCTTTGGGCAGGTCCAGCTGATACCCAAACGTCACACTGGTGTCCTGCATTCTCAAGCTCGCTTCCAGTTCCACACCTACCTGTAACTGTGGGACGGGGGATAAAACAAACAGGAGATCAGCTGGAGACGGACACCGCCGGCCAGAGAGAGCACGTGCCACGAGACGGACACGGCCGGCCGGAGAGCGCGCGCGCGCAGCGAGACGGACACGGCCGGCCGGAGAGAGCGCGCGCAGCAAGACGGCGAGACGGACACGGCCGGCCGGAGAGCGCGCGCGCTGCGAGACGGACACGGCCGGCCGGAGAGCGCGCGCGCTGCGAGACGGACACGGCCGGCCGGAGAGCGCGCGCGCTGCGAGACGGACACGGCCGGCCGGAGAGCGCGCGCGCGGAGCGAGACGGACACGGCCGGCCGGAGAGCGCGCGCGCGGAGCGAGACGGACACGGCCGGCCGGAGAGCGCGCGCGCTGCGAGACGGACACGGCCGGCCGGAGAGCGCGCGCGCTGCGAGACGGACACGGCCGGCCGGAGAGCGCGCGCGCAGCAAGATGGCGAGACGGACACGGCCGGCCGGACAGCGCGTGCGCGGAGCGAGACGGACACGGCCGGCCGGAGAGCGCGCGCGCTGCGAGACGGACGCGGCCGGCCGGAGAGCGCGCGCGCAGCAAGATGGCGAGACGGACACGGCCGGCCGGACAGCGCGCGCGCGGAGCGAGACGGACACGGCCGGCCGGAGAGCGCGCGCGCTGCGAGACAGACACGGCCGGCCGGAGAGAGCGCGCGCAGCAAGACGGCGAGACGGACACGGCCGGCCGGAGAGCGCGCGCGCTGCGAGACGGACACGGCCGGCCGGAGAGCGCGCGCGCTGCGAGACGGACACGGCCGGCCGGAGAGCGCGCGCGCTGCGAGACGGACACGGCCGGCCGGAGAGCGCGCGCGCTGCGAGACGGACACGGCCGGCCGGAGAGCGCGCGCGCTGCGAGACGGACACGGCCGGCCGGAGAGCGCGCGCGCTGCGAGACGGACACGGCCGGCCGGAGAGCGCGCGCGGAGCAAGATGGCGAGACGGACACGGCCGGCCGGACAGCGCGCGCGCGGAGCGAGACGGACACGGCCGGCCGGAGAGCGCGCGCGCTGCGAGACGGACACGGCCGGCCGGAGAGCGCGCGCGCGGAGCGAGACGGACACGGCCGGCCGGAGAGCGCGCGCGCTGCGAGACGGACACGGCCGGCCGGAGAGCGCGCGCGCTGCGAGACGGACACGGCCGGCCGGAGAGCGCGCGCGCTGCGAGACGGACACGGCCGGCCGGAGAGCGCGCGCGCGGAGCGAGACGGACACGGCCGGCCGGAGAGCGCGCGCGCTGCGAGACGGACACGGCCGGCCGGAGAGCGCGCGCGCGCGCTGCGAGACGGACACGGCCGGCCGGAGAGCGCGCGCGCGCGCTGCGAGACGGACACGGCCGGCCGGAGAGCGCGCGCGCAGCAAGATGGCGAGACGGACACGGCCGGCCGGACAGCGCGCGCGCAGCAAGATGGCGAGACGGACACGGCCGGCCGGACAGCGCGCGCGCGGAGCGAGACGGACACGGCCGGCCGGAGAGCGCGCGCGCTGCGAGACGGACACGGCCGGCCGGAGAGCGCGCGCGCGGAGCGAGACGGACACGGCCGGCCGGAGAGCGCGCGCGCTGCGAGACGGACACGGCCGGCCGGAGAGCGCGCGCGCTGCGAGACGGACACGGCCGGCCGGAGAGCGCGCGCGCTGCGAGACGGACACGGCCGGCCGGAGAGCGCGCGCGCAGCAAGATGGCGAGACGGACACGGCCGGCCGGACAGCGCGCGCGCAGCAAGATGGCGAGACGGACACGGCCGGCCGGAGAGCGCGCGCGCAGCAAGATGGCGAGACGGACACGGCCGGCCGGACAGCGCGCGCGCAGCAAGATGGCGAGACGGACACGGCCGGCCGGACAGCGCGCGCGCGGAGCGAGACGGACACGGCCGGCCGGAGAGCGCGCGCGCGGAGCGAGACGGACACGGCCGGCCGGAGAGCGCGCGCGCTGCGAGACGGACACGGCCGGCCGGAGAGCGCGCGCGCTGCGAGACGGACACGGCCGGCCGGAGAGCGAGCGCGCGCGCTGCGAGACGGACACGGCCGGCCGGAGAGCGCGCGCGCGCGCTGCGAGACGGACACGGCCGGCCGGAGAGCGCGCGCGCAGCAAGATGGCGAGACGGACACGGCCGGCCGGACAGCGCGCGCGCAGCAAGATGGCGAGACGGACACGGCCGGCCGGACAGCGCGCGCGCGGAGCGAGACGGACACGGCCGGCCGGAGAGCGCGCGCGCTGCGAGACGGACACGGCCGGCCGGAGAGCGCGCGCGCGGAGCGAGACGGACACGGCCGGCCGGAGAGCGCGCGCGCTGCGAGACGGACACGGCCGGCCGGAGAGCGCGCGCGCTGCGAGACGGACACGGCCGGCCGGAGAGCGCGCGCGCTGCGAGACGGACACGGCCGGCCGGAGAGCGCGCGCGCAGCAAGATGGCGAGACGGACACGGCCGGCCGGACAGCGCGCGCGCAGCAAGATGGCGAGACGGACACGGCCGGCCGGAGAGCGCGCGCGCAGCAAGATGGCGAGACGGACACGGCCGGCCGGACAGCGCGCGCGCAGCAAGATGGCGAGACGGACACGGCCGGCCGGACAGCGCGCGCGCGGAGCGAGACGGACACGGCCGGCCGGAGAGCGCGCGCGCGGAGCGAGACGGACACGGCCGGCCGGAGAGCGCGCGCGCTGCGAGACGGACACGGCCGGCCGGAGAGCGCGCGCGCTGCGAGACGGACACGGCCGGCCGGAGAGCGCGCGCGCTGCGAGACGGACACGGCCGGCCGGAGAGCGCGCGCGCGCGCTGCGAGACGGACACGGCCGGCCGGAGAGCGCGCGCGCAGCAAGATGGCGAGACGGACACGGCCGGCCGGACAGCGCGCGCGCAGCAAGATGGCGAGACGGACACGGCCGGCCGGAGAGCGCGCGCGCAGCAAGATGGCGAGACGGACACGGCCGGCCGGACAGCGCGCGCGCAGCAAGATGGCGAGACGGACACGGCCGGCCGGACAGCGCGCGCGCGGAGCGAGACGGACACGGCCGGCCGGAGAGCGCGCGCGCTGCGAGACGGACACGGCCGGCCGGAGAGCGCGCGCGCGGAGCGAGACGGACACGGCCGGCCGGAGAGCGCGCGCGCTGCGAGACGGACACGGCCGGCCGGAGAGCGCGCGCGCTGCGAGACGGACACGGCCGGCCGGAGAGCGCGCGCGCTGCGAGACGGACACGGCCGGCCGGAGAGCGCGCGCGCGCGCGCTGCGAGACGGACACGGCCGGCCGGAGAGCGCGCGCGCGCGCGCTGCGAGACGGACACGGCCGGCCGGAGAGCGCGCGCGCGCGCGCTGCGAGACGGACACGGCCGGCCGGAGAGCGCGCGCGCGCGCGCTGCGAGACGGACACGGCCGGCCGGAGAGCGCGCGCGCGCGCGCTGCGAGACGGACACGGCCGGCCGGAGAGCGCGCGCGCGCGCGCTGCGAGACGGACACGGCCGGCCGGAGAGCGCGCGCGCGCGCGCTGCGAGACGGACACGGCCGGCCGGAGAGCGCGCGCGCGCGCGCTGCGAGACGGACACGGCCGGCCGGAGAGCGCGCGCGCGCGCGCTGCGAGACGGACACGGCCGGCCGGAGAGCGCGCGCGCGCGCGCTGCGAGACGGACACGGCCGGCCGGAGAGCGCGCGCGCGCGCGCTGCGAGACGGACACGGCCGGCCGGAGAGCGCGCGCGCGCGCGCTGCGAGACGGACACGGCCGGCCGGAGAGCGCGCGCGCGCGCTGCGAGACGGACACGGCCGGCCGGAGAGCGCGCGCGCAGCAAGACGGCGAGACGGACACGGCCGGCCGGACAGCGCGCGCGCGGAGCGAGACGGACACGGCCGGCCGGAGAGCGCGCGCGCTGCGAGACGGACACGGCCGGCCGGAGAGCGCGCGCGCTGCGAGACGGACACGGCCGGCCGGAGAGCGCGCGCTGCGAGACGGACACGGCCGGCCGGAGAGCGCGCGCGCGGAGCGAGACGGACACGGCCGGCCGGAGAGCGCGCGCGCTGCGAGACGGACACGGCCGGCCGGAGAGCGCGCGCGCGGAGCGAGACGGACACGGCCGGCCGGAGAGCGCGCGCGCTGCGAGACGGACACGGCCGGCCGGAGAGCGCGCGCGCTGCGAGATGGACACGGCCGGCCGGAGAGCGCGCGCGCGCGCTGCGAGACGGACACGGCCGGCCGGAGAGCGCGCGCGCGCGCTGCGAGACGGACACGGCCGGCCGGAGAGCGCGCGCGCGCGCTGCGAGACGGACACGGCCGGCCGGAGAGCGCGCGCGCGCGCTGCGAGACGGACACGGCCGGCCGGAGAGCGCGCGCGCAGCAAGACGGCGAGACGGACACGGCCGGCCGGGCAGCGCGCGCGCGGAGCGAGACGGACACGGCCGGCCGGAGAGCGCGCGCGCTGCGAGACGGACACGGCCGGCCGGAGAGCGCGCGCGCTGCGAGACGGACACGGCCGGCCGGAGAGCGCGCGCAGCGAGACGGACACGGCCGGCCGGAGAGAGCGCGCGCGCAGCAAGACGGCGAGACGGACACGGCCGGCTGGACAGCGCGCGCGTGGAGCGAGACGGACACGGCCGGCCGGAGAGCGCGCGCGCAGCAAGACGGCGAGACGGACACGGCCGGCCGGACAGCGCGCGCGCGGAGCGAGACGGACACGGCCGGCCGGAGAGCGCGCGCGCGCGCTGCGAGACGGACACGGCCGGCCGGAGAGCGCGCGCGCTGCGAGACGGACACGGCCGGCCGGAGAGCGCGCGCAGCGAGACGGACACGGCCGGCCGGAGAGAGCGCGCGCGCAGCAAGACGGCGAGACGGACACGGCCGGCTGGACAGCGCGCGCGTGGAGCGAGACGGACACGGCCGGCCGGAGAGCGCGCGCGCGCGCTGCGAGACGGACACGGCCGGCCGGAGAGCGCGCGCGCGCGCTGCGAGACGGACACGGCCGGCCGGAGAGCGCGCGCGCTGCGAGACGGACACGGCCGGCCAGGGAGCGCGCGCGAGACACAGCGACACGGCAATTGGCTAGGGGGATACAGTGAATGAGAGAGCTCCATCAGAGCGGCAGGATTAGAAAGGGAGAGAGAAAGGGAGGAAAATGGTGAGGGAGTAAGCGAGATGAATGCTGACAAAGCTGGGGTGGGGGCTGAAGCAGATCTACCTGGTCGTTGGCTTTGTGATAGTATGTAGCATGTGCTCCCGCCTGACTGAGCGTGAGGGTTCCTATCCAATTACTGCCTGAGAGAGAGAAAGATCAGAGATTCAGGTACTCTCACAGTAACATTACTGACCACAAACAACTCTTCACCATCAGCAACAGGACACACAGTGTCCTCACCCTACCCGGACACACCCTCCCTGCGCCCTAAACCTTATCCACACAGCCACTACAGACATACCCCCAGCTGCCGACCCACCATCCCCAAAGGGACAGGGAGCACAGGGATTCAGACTCAGCACATGGAGCCATTACTGGGTGAGGGAGGGGGTGTGTAAGACACGACCTTTCTCTGATGCAGCACAAGTTGGACTCCGCTGCTGGAGGGAGATGACAGTGCAAATGATGAACAATCTCAGACAGGTACATGGTCAAGGGAAATGTACGTGTCGGGTTGTGGGTAGAGCCAGCAGCAAAACAGCACTGACTGGCATACTCTGCGTACATCCAACACAGACCAGAGGGGCCGAATGGCCTGCACACATGCTGGAAACAACGAGGTGACAATTCAAAATTCTCCTTCCGGTTTTAAACACCCTTCCAACAGCCCCTCCCCATCTCTGTTCCTCCTCCTCCAGCCCCTACACACCCCCTCCATTCCTCTGTAACCCCCACCAGCCCGTACGCTCCCTTCCCATCTCTGTAACCCCCACCAGCCCCTCCCTATCCTGGTGACCTCCTGAAATCGCAGCGTCTGGAGCATCCCCTGATTCCCATCACCCTACCACTGGCAGGGGTGGGGGTAATAAGTGTGCTCAGCTTCAGGACCCCTTCCTGAATCCTGCCTGCTCTCCTTTGTTCAGTTGCCTTGTGAACAGGAGCCCTTCAAGCAATAGATATCTACTGATGTGCTTCACGGTAACACCAAGACTCCTGTGAAATGTCAGGTTCTGTAGGCTACGTGAAAGCAACTGGTGGTAGTCATGTAAAAACAGACCCTCAATAACTCAGGAACGAGTGATGGGGTTATTGCAAAATCGGTTTACTCATTACCACCCACAGTGCCCATCGGGGTGAGGCTCATGTGTTAACCATTGGATATGTCCCACTGGACAGCAACTGCTCCCTCAACCTCCATGAAGCTGGTGACGAGAGGGAGTGCCACAGGCTGTGTTCCCACAACACGATCCCCTTTCCTGACCTTGAGTGGGAAGGGGTTTGGAAACCTGGTAAATATCCTACTCACTGCGTTTAACGAAGGCTGTATTCAGGAACCAGAACAACGCTCAGCCCCACTTCAACTGAAGACAGACTCCAGGGAGGTGCAGCACCACCACCTGGTGGCCCACGCTGGGAATTGCATTGACAGGAGGAGGCTATACAGCCCCATCATACAGATGTACAGCACAGAAACAGACCCTTTCGTCCAACTCGTCCATGCCGCCCAGATATCCTAACCTAATCTTGACCCATTTGCCAGCACTTAGCCCATATCCCTCCAAACCCTTCCTATTCATATACCCTTCCAAATGCCTCTTAAATGTTGTCATTGTACCAGCCTCCACCACTTCCTCTGGCAGCTCATTTCATACACATACCACCCTCTGTGTGAAAAAGTTGCCCCTTAGGTCTCTTTTATATCTTTCCCCTCTCACCCTAAACCTATGTCCCTCTAGTTCTGGACTCCCCCTTCCCAGGGAAAAGACCTTGTCTATTTACCCTATCCATGCCCCCCATGATTTTATAAACCTCTATAAGGTCACCCACCCCTCAGCCTCCAATGCTCCAGATCATGGTTGATCTGCATAGACCACACTACAGAACAGGGACAGGCCCTTTGGCCCATCCTGTCTGTGCTGGCCATGATGCCACTCTGAACTAATCCCACCTGGCTGCACGTGGCCCATATTCCTCCTGTTCACCGATCTGTTTAAATGTAACTATGACACTGTTACTGTATTTGCTTCTTCCACCTCCCCTTGGCAGCACCTTCCAGGCGATTATCACCCGCTGGATAGGTTTTGTGAAGGGCAGGTCGTGCCTCACAAACCTTATTGAGTTCTTTGAGAAGGTGACCAAGGAAGTGGATGAGGGTAAAGCAGTAGATGTTGTGTATATGGATTTTAGTAAGGCGTTCGATAAGGTTCCCCATGGTAGGCTAATGCTAAAACTTCGGAGGTATGGCATTGAGGATACATTAGAGGTTTGGATTAGGAATTGGCTGGCTGGAAGGAGACAGAGGGTAGTAGTTGATGGATTATGTTCATCTTGGAGCGCAGTTACTAGCGGTGTACCACAAGGATCTGTTTTGGGACCATTGCTTTTTGTTATCTTTATAAATGATCGAGAGGAAGGACTTGAAAGCTGGGTAAGCAAGTTTGCGGATGACACAAAAGTCGGTGGAGTTGTGGATAGTGAGGAAGGAAGTGGTAAGTTACAGCGGGATATAGATAAGTTGCAGAGCTGGGCGGAAATGTGGCAAATGGAATTCAATGTAGCTAAGTGCGAAGTCGTTCACTTTGGTAGGAATAACAAGATGATGGATTACTGGGCTAATGGTAGGCTACTTGGTAGTGTGGATGAGCAGAGGGATCTTGGTGTCCATGTACACAGATCTCTGAAAGTTGCCACCCAGGTAAATAGTGCTGTGAGGAAGGCATATGGTGTACTGGGCTTTATTGGCAGAGGAATTGAGTTCCGGAGTCCTGAGGTCATGTTGCAGTTGTATAAGACTCTGGTGCGGCCTCATCTGGAGTATTGTGTGCAGTTTTGGTCGCCATACTATAGGAAGGATGTGGAAGCTTTAGAACGAGTGCAGAGGAGGTTTACCAGGATGTTGCCTGGAATGGTAGGAAAATCTTATGAGGAAAGGCTGAGGCACTTGGGGCTGTTCTCATTGGAGAAGAGAAGGTTTAGGGGAGATCTGATAGAAGTGTATAAGATGATTAGGGGTTTAGATAGGGTAGATACTAAGAACCTTTTACCGCTAATGGAGTCAGGTGTTACTAGGGGACATAGCTTTAAATTAAGGGGTGGTAGGTATAGGACAGATGTTAGGGGTAGATTCTTCACACAGCGGGTTGTGAGTTCATGGAATGCCCTGCCCGTATCAGTGGTGAACTCTCCTTCTTTATGGTCATTTAAGCGGGCATTGGATAGGCATTTGGAAGTTATTGGGCTAGTATAGGCTAGGTAGGATTCGGTCGGCGCAACATCGAGGGCCGAAGGGCCTGTACTGCGCTGTATCCTTCTATGTTCTACACCTCCCCTCGTACATCTGCCTTAAACATTCCCCCTTCATTATAAATCCCTTAAGCTGACAAACGGACAGCAATCCCCACTGATGCTCAGCCTCGAGAAAGGGTTTTGAGCAGGAGGAGCGCACTGTGTGGGAGTGAAAAAGGACAGGCTCGAATTTGAAGGGAGTGAGTGTGTACCCCCACTCCCCAATACCCCTGAACAAACCATGCCTCCCCATCTAACCCTCCCAAATCCTTGAACTGTCTTAATTCCCCCATTAAGTCACCCGTAACCATCTCATGTTGAGAGACAGAGACCAACGTTAGAACTAGAAGCAGTAGGCCATTTGGCCCTTCAAGCCTGCCCTGACCATTCAATAAGATCGTGGCTGATCTTTGCGTGGCCTCAGATCCACTCATCCGCCCTCTCACCGAATCCCTTAATCACTTTACTGTTCAATAAAATCTACCTTAGCTTTAAAAACGTTTACTGAAGTAGCGTCAATGACTTCCCTGAGCAAGGAATTCCACAGATTCACAATCCCCTGGGTGAAGCGCAGAATGTGTGGCGTTTCCTCAGAATCTAAACCCTCTCTGTGCCACTTATCATTCGTGGGGATAACATTACACCCCTGCCCCCAACAGCACAGCTGAGTTTTTGATAGTTGAAAAATTTCTCAGGCGGTCCACTTTATGCTGGTGTGAGACAGACAGAAGCATAGGGAGGAGCAAATAGGGCGGGCAAGGTGGCTCAGTGATTAGTACTGCTGCCTCACAGCACCAGGGTCCCAGGTTCGATTCTCGCCTCGGGCGACCGTCTGTGGGGCGTTTGGACATTCTCCCCGTGTCTGCGTGGGTTTCCTCCGCGTGCTCTGTTTTCCTCCCACAGTCCAAAGGGTGGATTGGCCATGGGAAAGCGCCCACAGTGTTAGGTGCATGAGTCAGGGAAATGGGTCTGGGTGGGCTACTCTTCAGAGGGTCGGTATGGACTTGTTGGGCCGAAGGGCCTGATTCCACACTGTAGGGAATCTAAGGGACGGCAGGTTAGGTGAATTGGCCATGCTAAATTGTCCCATAGTGCTAGGTGCATTAATCAAGGGTATATACAGGGTAGGCAAATGGGTCTGAATGGGCTGCTCTTCGGAGGGTCAGTGTGGACTGGTTGGGCCGAAGGGTCTGTTTCCATACCGTAGGGAATCTAATTTGAAGAGGATGGGAAAACAACAAGTGCTGGAGATCACAGTGGGTCAGACAGCATCCATAGGGAGATAGGGAGAGAGAGAGAGAGAGAGGGAGAGAGAGAGAGAGAAAGAGCGAGCCAATGGTTCAAGACGAGATGACTCGGCTAGATGGCTCTGATGAAGTCACCTTGATTCGAATGTTAGCTTGCATTCTCTCCATGGACATTGCCTGACCCACTGTGATCTCCAACACGAGCAGGCTGAATCGCTCCAACGGCGACAGCCTGGTGCCAATAACACCATGGTCATGGGTTCAGTCCCCACCCTGGCTAATGTCTCAGATAGCCCTCAACTCTTCAGTGCTGTGTCAGTGCAGCATTAGCTCTGAGCCCAGGAGGCCCAGGTCCGAGCCACACCTGCACCAGAGGTGTCTAGGAACATCGCCGAAACTTTCTAATCAACCAGAAAGTAGCTACAGATCACAACCGGAGATGTTTCAAGGCATGAGACGGCCATTCAGCCCCACCACACCAGCGTCGCGAGTGGTCTCTCAGTCCCCTTCTGCCTGTATGCCTCACTCCCCGATAATGGGACACCCATGGCATGGAGTGTTCCAGTTGCAACCACAGAGATGTCACCACCTGCCCAAGCTCAGAAACGCAGAGCTGACAGTTCTCCAGATCTTGTGGGCATACTTGGTGAGGTCACATATGGTGCTCAGAACACGCCCAAGATGGATATTCCACATGACCAAGCTGCCCTGCCATACCTTCAGCTGAGATCTAGCCTATTTACTCAACAGTGGAAATGAGAAAATAGGAAGAATTATTTACCCTTTACCCTGCAGTGACCAATCAGGCGTCGAAGCACAAGATTAATTAAATATTCCAGAAGGGGGAGAAATTTTAAAAATAAATCCAAGGGGCTCCTCTATCTCCCAGCAACCCCTACAAGCCCCATCCTGTCACCGTCCCACACACGGCCCAGACAATAGCAGCTGGCTAACTCACCTGTATACCTGCCAGCGACAGACATGACTGCACCTTCCTCTCCTGGTCGCCGGTGATAGACAAGTTCCCCACCCAGAGCCAGGCTCGGCGTGATACTCTGTAGATAGTGAGCCACGACGATTCCTGCAAATCCAAATGGGAGAAGGTCATATTCCAGGCAAATCCCAACAAAACCACAAGCACACTCCGACATAGTTAGATGGCTGACACCATTAATACTGGGGGCCTGTATAACACTGGGGTACAGTACTGGTGGGGACAGGTCTGTCCGTGTACAACACTGGGGTACAGTACTGGTGGGGACGGGTCTGTCACTGTATAACACTGGGGTACAGTACTGGTGGGGACGGGTCTGTCACTGTATAACACTGGGGTACAGTACTGGTGGGGACGGGTCTGTCACTGTATAACACTGGGGTACAGTACTGGTGGGGACGGGTCTGTCCCTGTATAACACTGGGGTACAGTACTGGTGGGGATCGGTCTGTCACTGTATAACACTGGGGTACAGTACTGGTGGGGACCGGTCTGTCCCTGTATAACACTGGGGTACAGTACTGGTGGGGATGGGTCTGTCCCTGTATAACACTGGGGTACAGTACTGGTGGGGATTGGTCTGTCACTGTATAACACTGGGGTACTGTACTGGTGGGGATTGGTCTGTCACTGTATAACACTGGGGTACAGTACTGGTGGGGATCGGTCTGTCCCTGTATAACACTGGGGTACAGTACTGGTGGGGATCGGTCTGTCACTGGAGGTGGTAGCCTGGATCTCCCTGCCCTACCCAAACAGCTGCTGGGCCCTGTAAAAATCCAGCTTGTACGATTGCCATTCAGTAAAGTTGGTGACGGGTTGTGCAGCTAAACTGCAGAGCTGGGGCTCAGATTCACAACAGCAAACGGAACAAGGTCAAGGGGCTGATTCCTGGTTCCCCTTTTCTGGTGCTCCCGGAATGGGAATGTCTCCATACCTGATCCGATGAGAATGTCGGGGTTTCCCAGCGTCAGTGTTGCTGTGTAATCATTTCCTCGATACTCTGAGTCCACCTGCCAGTTCACAAACTTTGACTGTTGCGTCTATGAGAGAAGGACAAGGGACAGCATGATGTTAGTCAGAGAACAAAGCCTCCGCGACACTTTAAAACAATGGAAAGCTGCCTCTAAACTGGCCCCAATCAAATACTCCCAGGACAGGGACAGCATAGATATTGAATGAAATCTCAGCTCTGCTTGACACTGCGCACAAATAATTCCAGTGGCTCAGTGATTAGCACTGCTACCGCACAGCGTCAGGGACACGGGTTTAATTCTAGCCTCGGGCAACTTTGTGTGGAGTTTGCACATTCTCCCCGTGTCTGCGTGGGTTTCCTCCGGCTGCTCCTGTTTCCTCCCACAGTCCAAAGATATGCTGGTTAGGGTGGATTGGCCGTGCTAAATTGTCCCATAGTGTCCAGGGATGTGCAGGTTAGGGTGGATTGGTCACGCCCCCCTACACCCCACCCTCCCAGCCTGGCACTTTCCCCTGCCACCGCAGGAACTGTAAAACCTGTGCCCACACCTCCTCCCTCACCTCCATCCAAGGCCCTAAAGGAGCCTTCCACTTCCAAAGTTTTACCTGCACATCCACTAATGTCATTTATTGTATCCGTTGCTCCCGATGCGGTCTCCTCTACACTGGGGAGACTGGACGCCTCCGAGCAGAGCGCTTTAGGGAACATCTCCGAGATACCCGCACCAATCAACCACACCGTCCTGTGGCCCAACATTTCAACTCCCCCTCCCACTCTGCCGAGGACATGGAGGTCCTGGGCCTCTTTCACCGCCGCCCCCTCACCACCAGACGCCTGGAGGAAGAACGCCTCATCTTCCGCCTCGGAACACTTCAACCCCAGGGCATCAGTGTGGGCTTCAACAGTTTCCTCATTTCCCCTTCCCCCTAGTTTCAAACTTCCAGCTCAGCACTGTCCCCATGACTTGTCCGGACTTGTCCTACCTGCCTATCTTCTTTTCCACCTATCCACTCCACCCTCACCTCCCTGACCTATCACCTTCATCCTCTCCCCCACTCACCCATTGTACTCTATGCTACTTTCTCCCCACCCCCACCCTCCTCTAGTTTATCTCTCCACGCTTCAGGCTCTCTGCCTTTATTCCTGATGAAGGGCTTTTGCCCGAAACATCGATTTCGCTGCTCGTTGGATGCTGCCTGAACTGCTGTGCTCTTCCAGCACCACTGACCCAGAATCTGGTTTCCAGCATCTGCAGTCATTGTTTTTACCCCATGGGAAATTGTCCCATAGTGTCCAGGGATGTGCAGGTTAGGTGTATTAGTCAGGGGTAAATGTAGGATAGTAAGGGAATGGGTCTGGTTGGGTTACTTTTCGGAGGGTCAGTGTGGACCCCTGAAGGGCCTGCTCCCACACTGTAGGGATTCAATGGCTGGTTACTCCTGACAGTCACAATGATGAGTTCAGACTATCTCAGTGACATGATCCAGTCTACCTCCCACATCAACCCAGTGTCACGTCGATCAGAGGGGCTGTCTCAGCATGCTCACCTGTAACACCATTTTCGACCGCACTCTGTCTGTTAGTAGATGAATGAGTTGTGCATTCAGGCTGCCTGTGTTATCCATGTCGCCAACAAGAACTGGAAAGGCCTGCAACAATATACACAGTACAGCTTGTTTTAGGACACTGCCACAAGGTCCTCCAGTCTGTCACTACATCCCAGGCATCAGATATTCCACAAAAAAAACACCCCGAATCCCTTGATTAGATTCCCGCCTGTAACTCCCTCCCAGGTATCTGTTATTCTGTACGTAAACCACCCCATCGATTAGATTCCAGTCTGTAAGTCACCCCTGGGTACCTGTTATTCTGTGCACAACTCACCCTGAACCACTCAATTAGATTCTAGTCTGGAACTCTCTCCCAGTATGTATTATCTATATATAACCCAACGTGAACCCCTTGATTAGACTCCCGTCTGTAACCCCACCCCAGGTATCTGTTATTCTAAATATAACCCACCCTGAACCCCTCGATTAGATTCCGGTCTGTAACTCTCTCCAGAGTATCTGTTATGCTGTATATAAACCACCCCGAATGCCTCGATTAGATTCCGGTCTGTAACTCCCTCCCAGATATCTGGTATTATAGACCAGCAGCCAGCCGAGTTGAGTGACTGGGCTCAGATACGAAACCCAGTGTGTGACGACCTGCTGTGCTCCGTTCAGGGAGAGTGGCTCTTACCTCAGTGGGACTGAGCTGCTTCGTGCCAACATATGTTGCTCCAAAGTGGTAGCTGGATTCTCCTAACGTGCTGAGTGACACGGTGTGATTCACCTGTGGTAGCAGAGACAGCGATGTTCACACGTTAACTAAAACCAAGAACGTTCAGTGCAGGCAACACCAGGCAATATTAACCACTCCCTTTAACAGCCACACGGTCTTTATGTGGAGGGTGGCAGTGTTACAACTTCCACACACACACACACACACACGATGCCCACAGCTCTCCCAACCTCATACATCCTCAGGTTTCAGATGCAAACACTAAGCACAGTGCTGTGGGAGTGCCATGCCGGAGGGCTAGGGCCGAGGGAGCGCCGCGCTGTTGGAGGGCTAGGGCCGAGGGAGCGCCGCGCCGTTGGAGGGCTAGGGCCGAGGGAGCGCCGCGCCGTTGGAGGGCTAGGGCCGAGGGAGCGCCGCGCCGTTGGAGGGCTAGGGCCGAGGGAGCGCCGCGCCGTTGGAGGGCTAGGGCCGAGGGAGCGCCGCGCCGTTGGAGGGTCAGGGCCGAGGGAGCGACGCGCCGTTGGAGGGTCAGGGCCGAGGGAGCGACGCACCGCCGGAGGGTCAGGGCCGAGGGAGTGCTGCGCTGTCGGAGGGTCAGGGCCGAGGGAGTGGGCACTGTCGGAGGGTCAGTGCTGAGGGAGTGCTGCGCTGTCAGAGGGTCAGTGCTGATGGAGTGCCGTGTCGTCGGAGGGTTAGTGCTGACGGAACGCCACGCCAGAGGGTCAATGCTGAGGGAGCGCCGCACTGTCAGCCCGTTTGGGATAAATAATTAAGTCCAGGTCCTATGTTCCCTCTCCGATGATTATTAACAGATCTACTGCCACAACTTTGAAGAAAAGCACGGGATGTCACCCTGTGGCTTGGCCAATTTTAATTGCTCAACAAATACCAATCGGTGCAGAGCTGGTTACCCTACTAGTGCAGATGGAGATTCGGTGAATAAATCAGCTGCTGTGATTTGTACAGAACAGACAACACACCGTGAGGTAGTCACAGGTCATCTGCTCCTGAAACATTCTTGTATCACTAGCCTGAAGCGGTTATTTATGGAATGAGGTTGAGGGGAATTTTGATATTTTTTATGTTACTTTCTCTATACCTTCTAAACCCAACATTTGAACAAAAAGACATCTTCCTCAAACACGCAAAATCCTGAGCGGACTGGTCAGTCTCGGGTGTAAAAGGACGTTACCTCGCGTGATGGAGAACAGATCGAGATGGGACATGGTTCACAAATGAAGGCTCTCCCATTTGAGACAGAGATAAAGAGAACCGTTTACTCCCAGTTTGGTTATCTATGATTCACTCATGGGTTGATGAGAATTCAGGTGTGTGGTAGGGTGGACAGAGGTAAGGGGCAAGAGAGAGAGAGTGTACGAGAGAGAGCGCGCGCGCGAAAGAGACACAGAGGAGAATGCTTTCTGACATAGCAGATACTGATCTGGAACATTCTGCATGGAAGGGCATTGGGAGCAGATTCAACAGGAACTTTTAAAAAAGGGGGGGAAAGAGGGGGAAACAGATGAAGGGAAAAGTTACAGTGCTGCAGGGACTAACAAAACGGGTATTTTGAGGAGCCACAATGTACCGACTGGTTTTGTCCTGCTCTTTATGACTCTGCAAGTATTATCTTGTTTCACTGCACCTTCTCAGAAAGCTGCTCTGCAAATTCAGTGAATGCCTGACTGTGCAGACTAAAGACAGGGATGTACTTGACTGACCTGGAAGTGATTGCTGAGACCTTTGTTTACAATGAGTTTCACTCCTTCCATCTGAATAGGGAAAAGTTCTGGGGAGAGAGAGAGAGACAAAAATGAAAACAAACCTTATCACTAAGAAGGACGATTGTTAATAGAATGCTCCCGCGAATACCTTTTCAGTCATGCAGAAATGTTCACAATAGCGATTAACTAACATTTAACTGAGAAACGCGAGTTGGGAACAGGTAGCTGAAACCCCTAATGGAGGACAGGGAAGGTGGTGAGGAGTTTAAAGGGGCTAATCCCAGAGCGCGAGGCCCAGGCAGCTGAAGGTACAGATGCCAGTGATGGGAATCAAGGGATGAGAGATCAGCTGGAACTGGAGCAGGGAAGATATCTCGGATATTGGCAACTGTCAGAAGAGGGTGTTACACAGATGTGGAGCATCACAGGGGCTGGAGAATGGTTGTACAGGCCGGAGAAAGTCACGGGATTATTTTTTGTAAGTTCATTCACGGGACCAGTCGAGGCCAGGCCAAAATTTATTCCCTGACCCTAATTGGCTAGAGGCCAGTTTCCCTCCCTGAAGGACATTGAGTGAGCCAGATGGGTTTGTTCTGACAATCAAGAACAGATTCATGGTCATCTATTCGTCAAATCCAGCTTATCCAGCAATGGCAGCATTCAAAACACAGTCCCTGGAACATAATGTGGGTCTATGGATTAACGGTGCAGTGATAAAAGCAGTGGATCATTGCCCCCACCAGTACTGTACCCAGGTGTGATCCAGTTCCATACCTGTCCCCACCAGCATAACCTCTCCTGGTCTTTCAATCCCAACTCCAGCATCCTACTCCGGCAACTGCCCCTCTCCCGCCCACACTCCAGTCAGCACATTCCCCCACAGCCTCCTCCCTGGGTTGGTGAATTTCCGCCCACCATATCCTAGTATCGCGTCCCATCAATTTCCCCACACTCCCACCCCAACCTCCTGTCGGTCAATCCCCACATCCCCCCCCAACAAGTCCATCAGACAGACCCAAAATCAGATATATTCTCCCACATTCTCCACACCACACCCTCACCCACCCCTGCGCACATCCGGACGCCCCATCTCTCCTACGCTGCAGCTCAGGCACCTTGGCTCCACCCTACCCCCCACCCAGACCCCCCCTCCTCCTCCCACTCGCCCGCCCAGATGCCCCACCTCCCCATCTACCCTCCTTTCTATCAGGCATTCTGTTCCTACACGCCCCACTCCCATAACCGCCCACCCCCCCATTACCCCCCCACTCCCATAACCGTCAACCCCCCAATTACCCCCTTCTCCCATAACCGTCCGCCCTCCCCAATTACTCCTTCTCCCATAACCGTCCGCCCTCCCCAATTACCCCCTCTCCCATAACCATCCAGCCCCCCAACTACTCCCCCTCTCCCATAACCGCCCACCCTCCCCAATTACCCGCAACTCCTATACCCGCCCACTCTCCCCAACTACCCCCCACTCCAATAACCGCCTCCACCAATTACCCCACTCTCCCACAATCCTCCCCAATTAGCCCCTCACCCATAACCCGCCCTAATTACTCCCCTCTCCCATAACCGTCCGCAATTACCCCTTCTCCCATAATCGTCCACCCCCCAACTACACCCCTCTCCCATAACTGTCCCCAATTACCCCCTTCTCCCATAACCGTCCACGCCCCCAACTACACCCCACTCCCATAACTGTCCCCAATTACCCCTTCTCCCATAATCGTCCACCCCCCCAACCTACCCCCACTCCCATAACCGTCCACCCTCCCCAATCACCTCCCCGCCCATAATCACCCACCCTCCCCAGTTACCCCACTCTCCCATAACCATCCACTCACCCCAATTATCCCCCACTCCCATAACCGTCCGTAATTCCCCCTTCTCCCAGAACCATCCACCCTCCCCATTTACCACGTCTCCCATAACTGCCCACCGGCCCCAATCACCCCCTCTCCCATAACCGTCCGCCCTCCCCAACTACGCCCCTGTCCCATAACCGTCCAACCCCAACTATGCCCCTCTCCCATAACCGTCCCCAACTACGCCCCTTCTCACATAACCGTCCACCCCCCCCCAACTACGCTCCTCTCCCATAACCAGCCACCCTCCCCAATTACCCGCAACTCCTATACCCGCCCACTCTCCCCAACTACCCTCCACTCCAATAACCGCCTCCACCAATTACCCCACTCTCCCACAATCCTCCCCAATTAGCCCCTCACTCAACCCGCCCCAATTACTCCCCTCTCCCATAACCGGCCGCAATTACCCCTTCTCCCATAATCGTCCACCCCCCAACTACACCCCTCTCCCATAACTGTCCCCAATTGCCCCCTTCTCCCATAACCATCCATCCCCCCAACTTACCCCCACTCCCATAACTGTCCACCCCCTTCAACTACGCCCCTGTCCCATAACCATCCACTCACCCCAATCAACCCCCACTCCCATAACCGTCCACCTTGCCCAATTATCCCCCACTCCCATAACCGTCCGCAATTACCCCCTCTCCCATAACCGTCCGCCCTCCCCAACTACGCCCCTCTCCCATAACCGTCCAACCCCAACTACGCCCCTGTCCCATAACCGTCCCCCCTCCCCAACTACGCCCCTCGCCCATAACCGTCCGCCCTCCCCAACTACGCCTCTCGCCCATAACCGTCCGCCCTCCCCAACTACGCCTCTCGCCCATAACCGTCCGCCCTCCCCAACTACGCCTCTCGCCCATAACCGTCCGCCCACCCCAACTACGCCCCTCGCCCATAACCGTCCACCCTCCCCCAACTACGCCCCTCTCCCATAACCATCCCCCCCAACTACCCCCCTCTCCCATAACCGTCCCCCCTCCCCAACTACCCCCCTCTCCCATAACCGTCCCCCCTCCCCAACTACCCCCCTCTCCCATAACCGCCCCCCCTCCCCAACTACCCCCCTCTCCCATAACCGTCCCCCCTCCCCAACTACCCCCCTCTCCCATAACCGCCCCCCCCAACTACGCCCCTCTCCCATAACCGTCCCCCCTCCCCAACTACGCCCCTCTCCCATAACCGTCCCCCCCAACTACCCCCCTCTCCCATAACCGTCCCCCCTCCCCAACTACCCCCCTCTCCCATAACCGCCCCCCCCAACTACACCCCTCTCCCATAACCGTCCCCCCCAACTACACCCCTCTCCCATAACCGTCCCCCCCAACTACACCCCTCTCCCATAACCGTCCCCCCAACTACACCCCTCTCCCATAACCGCCCCCCCAACTACACCCCTCTCCCATAACCGCCCCCCCAACTACACCCCTCTCCCATAACCGCCCCCCCCAACTACACCCCTCTCCCATAACCGCCCCCCCCAACTACACCCCTCTCCCATAACCGTCCCCCCAACTACACCCCTCTCCCATAACCGCCCCCCCAACTACACCCCTCTCCCATAACCGTCCCCCCAACTACGCCCCTCTCCCATAACCGCCCCCCCCAACTACACCCCTCTCCCATAACCGCCCCCCCCCAACTACACCCCTCTCCCATAACCGCCCCCCCCAACTACACCCCTCTCCCATAACCGCCCCCCCCAACTACACCCCTCTCCCATAACCGCCCCCCCCAACTACACCCCTCTCCCATAACCGCCCCCCCCAACTACACCCCTCTCCCATAACCGCCCCCCCCAACTACACCCCTCTCCCATAACCGCCCCCCCCAACTACACCCCTCTCCCATAACCGCCCCCCCCAACTACACCCCTCTCCCATAACCGCCCCCCCCAACTACACCCCTCTCCCATAACCGCCCCCCCCACCTACACCCCTCTCCCATAACCGCCCCCCCCAACTACACCCCTCTCCCATAACCGCCCCCCCCAACTACACCCCTCTCCCATAACCCCCCCAAATACCCCCTTCACAACTGACTCACCCCATTATCCCCTTTCTCCCCATAACACCATCTCCTCCCAATACCATCCAGCACCCCCCATTACCCCCTCCCCCTCCCCCATTGACCCCCCTCCCCCAGTGTCCCCTCCCCCTCCCCCATTGACCCCCCTCCCCCAGTGTCCCCCTCCCCCGTTGCCCCCTGACCTTTGCACTTGCGGTGACATTCCTCGAAGGTGCCCGGGTTGGGCAGCTTGCCCTCGGCCTGGGCTCCAGGCCCGGCCGCCCCTCGCTGCTGCTGCTGCTGCTCGGGTCCGGGCGGTACCGGCGGCACGGTGAAGCCCGGGGGCACAGTGAAGCCGCCGGGCCTGACGCTGGGCCCGGGGACGGGGGCGGGGGCGGCGGTGGGCCCCGGGGAAGCGGCCGCCAGCACGTTCCCCATGGTCCGTGTGTGGGGGGGAGAAGGGGATCTACCAACGCAGACAGGTGGAGGGGGGGGTTCCGACTCCTCACCCCCGGCCTCTACAACGTGCTCCCGACCTCCCGGGACACGGAAACCCCCCCGATTTTTTTTTTCGCCCTCCCCCTCTCCAGAGCCGGCGCCGCCGTGCTGCAACCTAACTCGCTGCCCGCTCCCCGCCTCCCATTGTTCCGGCAGCCTCCGATTGGCCCCGCTCGTCACGCCGCCGCCCCGCTATTGGCGCGGGCGGCCTGTCCGTCGAAGGCCGCCAGCAGGGTTGGCTGGCAGCGCGCACGCATGCGCCCCTCTCCCCGAGGCGGATGCGCTCCCGCCCACCCCGGGCGCGCCCCTGCACCCGATTGGACGGGCGGCCCGCCGCGGATTGGCCCGCGCGGCCGCCAGCTATGCTAATAAGGTGGCGGGTGGAGCGGATTGGTCGGGCGCGGTAGCCTCCCCTCCCCGGCAGCACCCGGGGCAACCCGGAAGTGCGGGGAAGCTGTCTCCCACGTGCTCCTGAAGGTCAGGAGGCGGACATGTGTGAATGAATGGGGAAAGGTCAAGGTGGAGCCCGCCCCTTGTAACACACACTGATGTGTGGGTGGGGAAGGGGGCAAAAGGACTGCTTCCTGACCCCCCTCATCCCTCCCAGCCTGCTCAGCTCAGATCTGTCACAGCAATTGGTCTGATGGTCCCTCTCTGGAAGGGGGTCCCTGCATTCCCTTTCTCCAAATGCTTTGCACTGTCAGAGGGTGTGCTGAGGGAGTGCCGCACTGTCGGAGGGTCAGTGCTGAGGGAGTGCCGCACTGTAAGAGGGTCAGTGCTGAGTGTTGCGCACTGGAACGACCCTGCTGCACCACCGCAGGGATGAACAAGGGGCAGCACTGAGGGGGATTCAGCAATGAGGGAGGGGCAATGTGCAGAGAGACCACTGCTGAGGGAGGGTCACTAATAAAGGAGTGCCGCACTGTCGGAGGGTCAGTGCTGAGGGAGTGGGCACTGTCGGAGGGTCAGTGCTGAGGGAGTGGGCACTGTCGGAGGGTCAGTGCTGAGGGAGTGCCGCACTGTCGGATGGTCAGTGCTGAGGGAGAGGGCACTGTCGGAGGGTCAGTGCTGAGGGAGTGGGCACTGTTGGAGGGTCAGTGCTGAGGGAGTGGGCACTGTCGGAGGGTCAGTGCTGAGGGAGTGGGCACTGTCGGGGGTCAGTGCTGAGGGAGAGGGCACTGTCGGAGGGTCAGTGCTGAGGGAGTGGGCACTGTCCCAGGGTCAGTGCTGAGGGAGTGGGCACTGTCCGAGGGTCAGCACTGAGGGAGTGGGCACTTTCCGCGGGTCAGCGCTGAGGGAGTGGGCACTGTCCGAGGGTCAGCACTGAGGGAGTGGGCACTGTCCGCGGGTCAGCGCTGAGGGACCGCCGCACTGTCAGAGGGTGAGCGCTGAGAGAGTGCCGTTCTGTCGGAGGGTGAGTGCTGAGGGAACGCCGCACTGTCGGAGGGTCAGTGCTGAGGGAGCGCCTCACTGTCGGAGGGTCTGTGCTGAGGGAGCACCGCACTGAGTGCTGAGAGAGTGCTGCACGGTCGGAGTGTCAGCGCTGAGAGAGTGCTGCATTGTCAGAGGGTCAGCGCTGAGAGAGTGCGGCACTGTCGGAGAGTGAGCACTGAGGGAGTGCCGCATTCTCGGAGGGTGAGCGCTGAGGGAACACCGGATGGTCGGAGGGTCAGCGGTGAGGGAGTGCCGCACTGTCGGAGGGTCAGCGCTGAGGGAGTGCCGCACTGTCGGAGGGTCAGCGCTGAGAGAGTGCCGCACTGTCGGAGGGTGAGTGCTGAGGGAACGCTACATTGTCGGAGGGTGAGCGCTGAGGGAACGCCGCACTGTCGGAGGGTCAGTGCTAAGGGAGCGCCGCACTGTGTGCTGAGAGAGTGCTGCACGGTCAGAGTGTCAGCGCTGAGAGAATGCTGCACTGTCGGAGGGTCAGTGCTGAGGGAGCGCCGCACTGTTGGAGGGTCAGTGCTGACGAAGTGCCGTACTGTGGGAGGGTCAGTGCTGAGTGAATGCCTTGAAGTTTCGTGTCTTGAAGTGTCTGCTGTAGACCATCCACATCCCATTTAGAAGGGCGCTGTAAAGCATGATCTTGGTGTCAGATCTGATGTTTTTGTCCTCAACCACCTTTTTCCCCAGCTGCAAATGTGTTGCTGGTCAAAGCACAGCAGGTTAGGCAGCATCATTTTTACACCTTTTTCCCCAGGCAGGCCGAAGGCTGCTCCAGCACAATGGAAGCGGTGCTGGAGTGCTGTGCTGTCCATGGGTCTGCACTACTGCCTTGAATGCATCAAGCGGTAGAAAAAGGGTTTCCACGGAATTGTCAACTTCTCCACCTCCTGATGCTGCCTGGCTTGCTGTGTTCTCCCAGCCTCCTGCCTGTCCCTCCTGATGCTGCCTGGCTTGCTGTGTTCTCCCAGCCTCCTGCCTGTCCCTCCTGATGCTGCCTGCCTTGCTGTGTTCTCCCAGCCTCCTGCCTGTCCCTCCTGATGCTGCCTGCCTTGCTGTGTTCTCCCAGCCTCCTGCCTGTCCCTCCTGATGCTGCCTGGCTTGCTGTGTTCTCCCAGCCTCCTGCCTGTCCCTCCTGATGCTGCCTGCCTTGCTGTGTTCTCCCAGCCTCCTGCCTGTCCATCCTGACGCTGCCTGGCTTGCTGTGTTTTTCCAGCCTCTTGCCTGTCTACCAAGTGGTACTGGAGCAAGCTGGCTGATGTTTCTCCTCCAGAGGAGTTAGTGACACGTAGAATCATGCAGATGGAAACACATCCTTCAGCCCAACCAGTGCGTGCTGATCAGAATCCCAAATTTAACAAGTCCTACCTGTCTGCGCTTGGCCTATATCCACCCAACATTTCCTATTCATCTGCTTACCTCTGTATGTTTTAAACATTCTAACTATGTCTGTATCCACCACTTCCTCTGGAAGTTCATACACAAACCACTTTCTGTACAAAAAAACAATGGTTTAGATTACATTACTTACAGTGTGGTAACAGGCTCTTCGGCTCAACAACCCTCCAAAGAGTAACCTGCCCAGACCCATTTCCTTCTGACTAGTGTACCTAACACTATGGGCAATTTACCTGACCTGCACATCTTTGGACTGTGGGAGGAAACCCACACAGAATGTACAAACTCCACACACATAGTCTCCCAACATGACGTCCCCAACTCTTACATTCAAAGGCCTGAACAATGAAGATAGGCATGCTCAATGCCTTCTTAACCACTCCATCTCTGTGTGATGCAAACTTCAATGAATTATGTACCTGGACACCTGTGTCTCTGTTCTACAATACTACCCAAGGAGAAAGTCCATTCCTGATGAAGGCTGCTGCCTGATCTGCTGTGCTTTTCCAGCACCACACACTCAACACTATCCAAGGCCCTAATCTTAATTGCATAAGTCATGCCCCTGTTTGTTTTTATTAAAACGCAATGCCACATATTTATCCAAGTTAAACTTCACCTGCCGCTCCACAGCCCATTAATCGGACTGATCAAGATCTCTTGGTAATCTTAGATCGTCTCAGACTTCGTTGAAACCTATAAAATTCTAATGGGACTAGACAGGATGAATGCTGAAGGATGTTCCCATGGACCAGGGAGAGTCCGGAACTGGGGGGTAATAGTTTAAGCGGTAAACCTTTGAGCACTGAGATGGGGAGACATTTCTGCACCCAGAGAGAACCTGTGGAAAGGGAAATGTTCAGTGAGGCTGGGGTGTCCCTGATATACCATATACCATAGAACATTACAGTACAGTATAGGCCCTTCAGCCCTCAATGTTGCACGAAGACCTGTGAAAGTAATCTAAAGCCTATGCAACCTACACTATTCCATTCTCATCCATATGTTTATCCAATGATGGTTTAAATGCTCTTAATGTTAGCAAGTCTACTCCTATTGCAGGCAGGGCATTTCATGTCCCTACTACTCTCTGAGTAAGGAAACTACCTCTGATATCAGTCCTATATCTAACATCCCCTCAATTTAAAGCTATGTCCCCTCGTGCTAGCCATCACCATCCGAGGAAAAAGGCACTCACTGTTCACCCTATTTAATCCTCTGATCATCTTGTATATCTCAATTTAGTCACCTCTCAACCACCTTCTCACGAATGAAAACAGCCTCAAGTCCCTCCGCCTTTTCTCATAAGACCTTCCCTCCATTCCAGGCAACATCCTGGTAAATCTCCTCTGAACCTTTTCCAAAGCTTCCACATCCTTCCTTTAATGTTGTGTACACGATACTCCAAATGTGGTCGTACCAGAGTTTTGTACAGCTGCAGCATCTCATGGCTCTGAAACTCAATCCCTCTCCCAATAAAAGCTAATACCCTGTATGCCTTCTTAACAGTTGCTGAAAACCAGCATCGCAGGAATGCCGGGGGGTGAAGAAGGTAAATGGTTCACCGGCCTTCAGAGTGAGAGGATTGGAGGACAGGAGCAGGGACACCTTGCTGCCATTGTACAGGGTGACAGCACACCTGGAATACTGGGTGCGTGCAGTTTTGGGGTCTCCATATCTGAGGAAGGATGTTCTGGCTACGGAGGGAGTTCAGTGAAGGGTCCACCAGACTGACTCCCGGGATGACAGGACCCACATACGAGATGCTGGACCGGCTGGAACCGTACCCACTGGAGTCTGGAAGAACAAGGAGGGCGATCTCATAGAAACCCACAAAATCCGAATGGACCTAGACTGGGACGTGGAGGGGTGGTAACGAAGGAAGGGTGTTCCCAATGACTGGGGTTGGGGTGGTCCATTACCAGGGATCACAGTCAAAAGGAGAAGGGTTAGGACTGAGAATGAGGAGAAATGCCTTCACCCAGAGAGTGGAATTCTCCGCCACATAAAGTCATCGAGATGTACAGCAAAGAAGCAGACACTTCAGTCCTTCTAGTCCATGCCGACTCAGATATCCCAACCCAATCTAGTCCCACTTGCCAGCACCAGGCCCATATCCCTCCAAACCCTTCCTATTCATATACCCATCCAGATGCCTTTTAAATGCTGTAATTGTCCCAGCCTCCACCACTTCCTCTGGCAGCTCATTCCATACACGTACCACCCTCTGTGTGAAAAAGTTGCCCCGAGGTCTCCTTTATATCTTTCCCCTCTTATCCTAAACCTATGCTCCTCTAGTTACTGTGGGAAAAGCATTGAATGTTCTCAAGAGGCATAGTGAAAAGCTTTGTGTTGTGAGCAATACAGGCAGATCACAGAGTTAAGTAGCATAGATAAGTAAATAATAGGTAAACGGCAGCAAAAACAAAAACACAGGTACAGACGAATGTCAAGAGTTTGTGACTCCATTCAGTATTCTAACAACAGTAGGGTAGAAGGTGTTACGAATCTGGCTGGTGCGTGTGTTCAGGCTTCTGTACCTTCTTCCCAATGGTAGAGGTTGGAGGAAAGCATTGCCAGGGTGGGATGGATCTCTGAGAATGTTGGCAGCCTTTCCTTGACAGTGGGCCTGGTAGATAAATTCTATAGATGGGAGGTTGGCCTTTGTGATTGTCCAGGCAGAGTTCACCACTCTCTGTAACCATCCCCAATCTTGAATGGTGGAGTTCGACATCATTCTCAGGGCTAAAGGGATTGGGGGAATGTGGAAGAGAAATTGGGAAATTGGACTGAGTCAGCCATGATTCTATTGAATGGTGGAGCAGTCTTGAGGAGCCTGGATGGCCACTCCTGCTCCTGTGTTCTGAGAGTCAGGATCAATACAGGCTGAGTGACAGAAGCTGGGAGACCTCATTGAGTGGGCGTTGATGGGCCTTAGGGAGGGTGGGGGTGGGGTGAGTCCTTGGGGAGGAGGGGCATCTTCACTTGATATAGAGAAACTAGATGAAGCCAGCATTGCTGCCCTCCTCGGGAACGAACGTGATGGGGGTGCAGCAGATCGGATTGAGATGTTCAAATTGGAGTTGGGGGGAGAGGTTTGAGGGAGCAGAGAGGAAGAAATAGAGAGCGATACTTGTAAGGGGACTACTTCGACAAGAACTTGGGGAGGGGGAAGATGGGAGCAGGTGTGAGGAGGAATGGGGAGTAATTAATTTTATAGGTTCTTTCAAACAATGAAGCCATTGTTGGTGAGTGCGAGGGAGAGACAGTATTGAGGGAGAATACTATTAAGTGGAGATATAATTGAGGCAGAATCTTAGAGTGCGGTGCTGGAAAAGCACAGCCGGTCAGGCAGCGTCCGAGGAGCAGGAGAATCAATGTTTCGGGCATAAGCCCTTCATCAGGAAGAGCTTATGGTTGAAATGTTGACTCTCCTGCTCCTTGGGTGCTGCCTGACCTGCTGTGCTTTTCCAGCACCACACTCTCGACTCTGATCTCCAGCGTCTGCAGTCCTCACTTTCTCCTATATAATTGAGGCATTCCAGAAGCGATAGAATTAATTGGAAATAATGCATACAGCGGGTAATGGATAATGATGATGCAAGCATCACGGCTAACTGGCTTTTTGCACCACAATACTTTGGTAATATATCGATGATGCAAACTCGTCTCATTATATAAGGTTAGATTAAAGAGGGGTGGAGTAAATAGGGAATGAGTACTCAGAGTCTTCCAACAAATACCCGTGGAAGGAATTGATCTTCCCTTGGGGGACTGACATTGAACAAGTCAGGTGCCACAGTGAAACCTGGTTTGACAGACCACCGTAAGGTTTTTGCAAGTTGTTTTTTGTGTCGGTCAGTCTATGAATATATTCACAAGATGCTGCCAACGTACCTTTAATGAAAGAAGCAAAGCCTATATTTGGCGAAACATAGCAGGTCTGGCAGTAGCTGTGGGGAGAAAGCTGAGTTCATGTTCATGTCTGCTGACTCTTCACCAGATATTACAAAGCACAGATTTGTGAAAATGCATGTTAACGTATTGAGTTTGTAAATGACCAGCAAGCAGACTAAATCTTGCCTGGACCAGTTGCAGGGTGGCCCGGCGGCTCAGTGGTTAGCACTGCTGCCTCATAATGCCAGGGAGCCATGTTCGATCCCACCCTTGGGTGATTGTGTTCTCCCTGTGTCAGTGTTGGTTTCCTTTGGGTACTCTGGTTTCCTCCTACAGGCCAAAGGTTACATGGATTGGCCATGCTAAATCACCCATATCTGCACACTAGGTGGATTGGCCATTGGGGTTGGGTCTGAATGGGTTGCTCCTTGCTTCGATTTTCCTGCTGTTTGGATGTTGCCTGGCCTGCTGTGCTTTTCCAGCTCCACACTCTCGACTCTGATCTCCAGTATCTGCAGTCCTCATTTTCTCCTAGTGTACACTCAATGGCCTGCATCCACACCATAGGGATTCTGTGATTCTTTCCGGGCAATTTGACAAGGTCCTAAACAACACAAGAAAAGATTCAACTCTTTTTTTAAAAACTTAGCAATATCCTTTACGGAGATGGGTAACAATAACTTTAACTGCCTTAATAAGTTTTGAGGTTTGCTGGATAATGTTCAGAATTCTTTCAGAATTGGTCTTCCTTCACATTCTTTTTTCCTCTACATTAATTGAAACCACTGAATTGAATTGAATTGAATTTATTGTCATGTGTACCTCGGCACAGTGAAAAGCTTTGTCTCGTGAGCAACACAAGCAGATCACAGAGTTAAGTAGCATAGATAGTAAATAATAGGTAAACAGTGGTAAAAACAAAAACACAGGTACAGGAGAATGTTAAGGGTTTGTGAGTCCATTCAGTATTCTAACAACAGTAGGGTAGAAACTGTTATGAAATCGACTGGTGAGTGTGTTCAGGCCTCTGTACCTTCTCCCCGATGGTAGAGGTTGTAGAAAAACCAGTGCCAGGGTGGGATGGATCTTTGAAAATGCTGGTGGCCTTCCCTTGACAGTGGGCCTGGTAGATGGATTCTATAGATGGGAGGTTGGCCTTTGTGATTGTCTGGGCTGAATTCCCCACTCTCTGTAACCGTCTCCGATCTTGAATGGTACAGTCGCCATACCAGGTAGTGATACATCCAGACAGAATGCTCTCAATGTCACATCCATAACTATTTTTTTTCCCTCTGGTAAATTTTATATTTTTCTATTGGGCTCCTTTTTCTGTTTAATTGACAGAAAATACCTTTTTTGACTGTTGCATAATTTGCAGTTTGTCCTTCTGAGTTAGATTTGTTTATCCACTTTAGTTATCATGGAATACCGCTCAAATATTTGTTAGCCAACTCTTCAAACCCACAGCAGACCAGAAGATAGTCTCTGAGCTTTATTTGTCTTTCTAAACCCAGAAGTATTCTTATACATAACTGAACGTCATTTATTCCCACCATCAAATCACCTTGTTTTTTTCATTTATTAGAACTTCACTTTATATATTTATCTAATTTGTCCAAAGTGTTCTCTCACCTCATATCTGTTGATTACTTCAAAAGAACTACATCCAGTGGACTCATTTAGGATACCCGTAATGACAAAAAGAAACTGAATTATTTTATCCCTGTTAGGACATTCTTGTCAACGAGCTGTAATCGTGCCTTTTAATCTTTGACATCATCTTTTTAACACTACTTGTGATTGTAGATCAGTCGAAGAGTCATCTTTTTAGTTGACAATATCTTCGTTTTATCTTAAAAATTTCTGATGTAATATTTGAACCTTGATCTGATTGTATTCCTTGAACATTTTGTGTGTTCCTTATATATCTTAAAAATGGATTTACTTTTCCACTACAAGTTTTACTGTATTTCTTTCCAAAGGCATTATTTCAGGGAATGTTATGTAAACGCTCATGTCCACTGATTACTATTGGTCTGGGGTAGAGCTCTTACATGATCTGTTAATACTCTACTAAATCATTCTTAAAGGAATGGAATTAAAGGAGCATTTTTAAATGATTGTTGGAGTATCCAACTTTATATGGATGGGGCTTGTGGCAAAGTCTCAATTTGCCTCAAAGTATTTTAGATCATAGAATCCCGACAGTAAAAAGGCCCTTTGGCCCAACAAGTTTGCACTGACTCTCCAAAGAGTAACCCACCTAGACCCATTCCCCTATTACTCTACGTTTTCCCCTGACTAATTTACCCAACCTACACATCCCTGAACACTTGGGGACAATTTCCCATGGCAAATCCACCCTAACCTGCACATCTCTGGAGACTATGGGACAATTTCCCATGGCCAATCCACGCTAACCTGCACATCCCTGGAGACTGTGGGACAATTTAGCATGGCCAATCCACCCTAACCTGCATATCCCTGGAGACTATGGGACAATTTAGCATGGCCAATCCACCCTAACCTGCACATCCCTGCAGATTTATTTGGAAGCACTAGCTTTCAGAGCACTGCTCCTTCATCAGGTGGTTGTGGAGTATAAGATCATAAGACACAGAATTTTTAGATTAGATTCCCTACAGTATGGAAACAGGCCATTTGGCCCAACAAGTCCACACTGACTCTCTGAAAAGTAACTCACCCCCGGACCCATTCCCCTACATTTACTAGTGCAACTAACACTATGGGCAATTTAGCTTGGCCAATTCACCTGGCCTGCACATCTTTGGATTGTGGGAGGAAACCCAAGCAGACACAGGGAGAACGTGCAAATTCCACACAGACAGTCACCCGAGGGTGGAATCAAACCCAGGCTCCTGTGCTATGAAGCTGCAGTGCTAACCATTGAGCCACTGCATCACCCAAACTTATAGCAAAAGATTACAGTGTCATGCTACTGAAATAATATATAGAGCAAACTTGGATTGTAAAGTCTTTCATCATTCATGCTTCTAAATAAACCTGTTGGACTATAATCTGGTGTTGTGTGATGTTTAACTTGAGTCAAGGTTAGAGTGGTGCTGGAAAAGCACAGCCGGTCAGGGAGCATCCAAGGAGCAGGAGAATCGATGTTTCAGACATGAGCTCTTCATCAGGAATGGGTATGCCCAAAATGTTGATTTCCCTGCTCCTCGGATGCTATCTGACCTACTGTGCTTTTCCAGCACCACTCTAATCTTGAGTCTAATCTCCGGCCTGTGCAGTCCTCACTTTCACCTAGGTGATTTTTAACTTGGTCCACCCCAGTTGAACACCAGCTCCTCCACATCATGACATTCCATTCTAGCATCCCTGCAATGTTAAAGCAGGCCATTTAGCCCATCAAGTCCACACCAGCCCTCCAAAGGGATCCCACATGGACCCACCCACCCCAGCCTATCTCTGTAGCTTGACATTTCCCATGGCTAAACCACCTTGCCTGCTCATCCCTATACACTCCCTCGAGCTTCTATTCACTTGTGTCTTTGCAATCTCTATGAGCTCTCTCTCTTTCTCTCTTCTTATGTTCTTTCTGCACCGTCCTTCCCTCTTTGTGTTCATTTCTGTTCACTCCTGATAGAAAGTTGCCCAACTTCTTACACTTATTAGCATAACCCTCACCTCACTTGTTTAATGGTGAACCATCAGATAGGACCATCAGTAGTGAATGGGGAGGCTGCACTGATTGACACTAGACAGCATCAATGGAAATTCAGATAAAATCAGGGCAACAGAAACGTTATTAAATAAACAGAAAATGCTGCAAACAACTGATCAACCAGTTTTCATGTACAGAGAAACAGCGTCAATGTTGTCAATGAATCTTCAACAAGTCTTTGAGTCTAGTGAGACTTGACAATAAACCATCACTCTGCATATTATATGGGAATTTTAATATCCATGATCTCCTTGAAATAAAAAAGCAATGTTCCTTTTACAAGAATGTAAGTTCAGGAAGAGTTAACATAATAAATTACCTCTTGTCACAAAGATGATTGACTTCACAACTGGGAGACACACCAAAGAACCAGAGGCCATGTTAGATCTTCTTACCACACATCCCGCTTTGATGAGATCTGTCTGGCATGCCTCAGTTTTGGATAGAGTCATAGAGATGTACAGCACGGAAACAGACCCTTCAGTCCAACTTATCCAAGCTGACCAGATATCCTAACATAATCTAGTCCCACTTGCCAGCATCCGGCCCACATCCCTCCAAACCCTTCCTATTCATATACCCATCCAGATGCCTTTTAAATGCTGTAATTGTACCAGCTTCCACCACTTCCACTTCCATACACTTACCACCCTCTGCATGAAAATGTTGCCCCCTTAGGTCTCTTTCATACTTTTCCCCTCTCACCCTAAACCTATGTCCCTCTAGTTCTGGACTCCCCGATCCCAGGGAAAAGACCTTGTCTATTTACCCTATCCATGCCCCTCATGATTTTATAAACCTCTATAAGGTCACCCCTCAGCCTCCGACACTCCAGGGAAAACAGCCCCAGCCTGTTCAGCCTCTCCCTGTAGCTCAAACCCTTCAACCCTGGCAACATCCTTGTAAATCTTTTCTGAACCCTTTCAAATTTCACAACATCTTTCCAATAGGAAGGAGACCAGAATTGCACTATTCCAACAGTGACCGAACCAATGTCCTGTTCAGCCGCAACATGACCTCCCAACTCCCGTACTCAATACTCTGACCAATAAAGGAAAGCATACCAAACGCAATGACGACTCAGCAGTCCTGGCTGGGCATGGCGTCAAGTTAACACTGCAATTACAACAATCAAACAAAGCGCCACAGCGGAATGGTATCAATATCAATGCCTTCAAGACCCAAATGGAAGAGATGATAATATAGCTTCTCCAGGGGCCAAACAAGTGCACAAGAATTGGAAGTTGATTTTTGAACGTGATTAATGCAAGGGTGAATATATTCTGGGAAGCAAGGGCATTAAACATTCTTGGAGGGAGATGAGAATATGGATTTATGGTCCCAGTCAGCTCAATGGTGACCTTATTAAATGGAACAGGCTCGAGGCACCAAATGGCCTACTCCTGGTCTTTGCATTAGGATAAGAATCATCTTGTCAGTTCATATGTTCCTCACAAAACAAAACCTCTGCAAGCATCAGCGCTCTGTCATTTCTAGGAAAACCAAATTGGAAGTACATGCAACTCGAAAGGAAAGGCTAACTCCTCTCCACCTCCATCCAGGCAATTAATTTCTAGAATATCCTTCCACAAGGTATCAACTGCACTCATCATGCACCTCCTGTGCAGAACAATAGGGAGGAAAACCCTCATCTCCCGACGTCCCCAACAGTACCCTTCCACCGACACTCTCATTCGTTTGGCTGAACTGGTCCTCAACCTTAACAATTTCTCCTTCGAATCCTCCCACTTCCACCAGACCAAAGGGGTAGCCATGGGCACACGTATGGCCCTCAGCTGTGCCTGTCTCTTTGTTGGCTACGTAGAACAGTTGATCTTCTGTAATTACACCGGCACCACTCCCCACCTCTTCCTCCGCTACATTGATGACTGCATTGGCGCCACCTCGTGCTCTCGCAAGGAGATTGAGCAATTCAGCAACTTCACCAACACATTCCACCCTGACGTTAAATTTACCTGGACCATCTCTGACACCTCCCTCCCCTTACTGGACCTCTCCATCTCCATTAATGACGACCGACTTGATACCGCCATTTTTTACAAACCCACCGACTCCCACAGCTACCTGGATTACACCTCTTCCCACCCTACCTCCTGTAAAAATGCTATCCCGTATTCCCAATTCCTCCGCCTCCACCGTATCTGCTCCCAGGAAGACCAGTTCCACCACAGAACACACCAGATGGCCTCCTTCTTTAGAGATCGCAATTTCTCTTCCCACGTGGTTAAAGATGTCCTCCAATGCATCTCTCCACATCCCGCACCTCCGCCCTCAGACCCCACCCAACCGTAACAAGGACAGAACGTCCTTGTGCTCACCTTCCACCACACCAACCTTCACATAAACCAAATCATCCGCCGACATTTCCGCCACCTCCAAAAGGACACCATCAGGGATATATTTCCCTCCCCACCCCTTCCCGCCTTCCGCAAAGACCGTTCCCTCCGTGACTACCTTGTCAGGTCCACGCCCACCTACAACCCACCCTCCCATCCTGGCACCTTCCCCTGCCACCGCAGGAACTGTAAAACCTATGCCCACACCTCTTCCCTTACCTCCATCCAAGGCCCTAAAGGAGCCTTCCACATCCATCAAGGTTTTACCTGCACATCCACCAATATCACTTATTGTATCCGTTGCTCCCGATGCGGTCTACTCTACATTGGGGAGACTGGATGCCTCCTAGTAGAGCGCTTTAGAGAAAATCTCTGGGACACCCACACCAATCAACCACATCGCCCTGTGGCCCAACATTTCAATTCCCCCTCCCACTCTGCCGAGGACATGGAGGTCCTGGGCCTCGTTCACCGCCGCTCCCTCACCACCAGACGCCAGGAGGAAGAACGCCTCATCTTCCGCCTCAGAACACTTCAACTCCAGGGCATCAATGTGGACTTCAACAGTTTCCTCATTTCCCCTTCCCCCACCTCACCCCAGTTCCAAACTTCCAGCTCAGCATTGTCCTCATGATTTGTCCTGACTTGTCCTACCAGCCTATCTTCTTTTCCAACTATCCAATCCACCCCCCCACCCACCAATCACCTTCATCCCCTCCCCCACTCACCTATTGTACTCTATGCTACTTTCTCCCCACCCCCACCCTCCTCTCACTTATCTCTACACCCTCCAGCCCCTCTGACTGTATTCCTGATGAAGGGCTTTTGCCCAAAATGTCAATTTTACTGCTCCTCGGATGCTGCCTGAACTGCTGTGCTCTTCCAGCACCACTGATCCAGAATCTGGTTTCCAGCATCTGCAGTCATTGTTTTTACCTAGGAAAACCAAAGACCATTTGTAAATGCAGGAGGAAACAACACAGAAGCGCTTCACAGGAGGCTCCCAAGCACTGAGGATGTCACCTAGACAGGGGACAAAACGTCTGCCACACAAATTCCCAGCTTGGCGAACAGAACTACAACAAGAAGGAAGAGTACTTAATGTTAAGTCTTTAGGAATCTTTGGATGGAAGAATGAGAACAGCGTGGCAGTGGCGATGGCCACATCATGGAAGACGAACCTGAATACAGAACACAAACAGTGAGGTGGAAAGAGCTCGATTTGGAGTCTCGTTTTGAGTGGAAAAGATGCTTACAGCTCACAGAAAAAGGGAAGCAACTTACTAAATGATTTTGCAGCATAGATGATGGATGGGATCTGCTGTACGTAAAATGTCACAAATGATGAAGTGTCCTGGACTATATTCAAATAAAAACGTTTGCAGAACACAAAACCTCAAAGAGAGTCTGGGCATGGTATATCTTAAGTAGAAATAGGTTGTGACATACTAGATGCAAGATTTGAAGGAAGCAAAGGAGGAGTACAATATCAATGATGATTAGATCAGAACCTGGAGGATATTATTGTCAAATAAAAAGATTGATCCTGGATATATTGACAGTCTTCCCTCATTACAAGCAAAGACCCTGTCTTCAGGCAGAGCCCATACATGGTTCACAGAATTACACAATGGTTATAGCACATGGGCCATTCAGCCCACCTCGCCTGTAGGGCAATTTTACCTAGTGCCAAAATCCTGCCTTTTTCCCATCTCCCTGCACAACATTTGCCTGATGATCTCTTGAATGCCTTAATTCCACCTGTTTCCACATTACTAAGCAGTGCATACAGACTCTAACTACTCAAAAAAGCTTTTTCCTCACTTTTTAAAAATGTATTAGTGGAATGGAGGCATAAGTAGCTATCCAACTTTCACTGCCCCACCCCTAGTTGCTCCCCCCTTGAGAAGATGGGGATGAGCTGCCTTCTTGACCCGCTGCAGTCCATGTGCTGTAGGCAGGCCCACAATGTCCCTGAGGGAGGGAATTCCAGGATTCTGACCCAGGAAGGAATGGCCGATATATTTCCAAGTCAGGATGGTGAGGGGCTCGGAGGGGAACTTGCAGGGGGGTGGGGTTCCTGTGTACCTGCTGCCCTTTGTCCTTCCAGATGGAAGTGGCCATGGGTTTGGAAGGTGGTGCCTGGGGATCTTTGGTGGGTTTCTGCAGTGCGTCTTGTAGATGGTACACATTGCTGTTACTGAGGGGGGGGGGGTGCGGGGGAGGGAGGGGATGGTACACACTGCTGTTACTGAGCGTCAGTGGGGGGAGGGAGGTGATGGTACACACTGCTGTTACTGAGCGTCAGTGGGGGGAGGGAGGGATGGTACACACTGCTGTTACTGAGGGGGGTGGGGGGAGGGAGGGGATGGTACACACTGCTGTTACTGAGCATCGGTGGGGGGAGGGAGGGGATGGTACACACTGCTGTTACTGATTGTCGGTGGGAGATGGAGGGGATGGTACACACTGCTGTTACTGAGAGGCAGTGGGAGATGGAGGGGATGGTACGCACTGCTGTTACTGAGCGTCGGTGTGGGGTAGGGAAGGAATGGTACACACTGCTGCTCCTGACCGTCGGTGGGGGAGGGAGGGGATGGTATACACTGATGTTACTGAGAGGCAGTGGGAGATGGAGGGGATGGTACACACTGCTGTTACTGAGCGTCGGTGAGGGGTAGGGAGGGGATGTTTGTGGATATGGGGCCAATCCAGCCGGGGGCTGCTTTATCCTTGGTGGTGTCGAGCTTCAAGTGTTGTTGGAGCTGCCCCCATCCAGGGGCAAGTTGGGGTATTCCATCACACCCTGATGCCTCCCACTTCGAGATGGTGGAGGATTAGGACACTCCAGTCTCAGCTTGTCTGCCCCGCCCTATCATTTCTTCTTCTCCTGTTTTCGACTTAGTGTTTTGTTTTAACCCTCATTCTCTCTGATGGCTTCCAATGATTCTCGGCGGCAGTGATGACTCCCAGCACCCACCCAACTCCCAGCCTAGCACAATGGCCTCCTGGCATGGCATCCTGCCATCCTTTAGCCCAGTGGGGCATCCTTGGCCCAGTGCGATGATCTGAAGCAATCTCCCAGCCTCATGATCCTCATGAGGGCCTGGTATGGTCTGAAGGCAGGACCCAGTGTAGACTGGAAGCAGGGCCTGGTGTGGACTAGAGGCAGGGCCCGGAGTGGACTGGAGCCAGGGACTGGTGTGGACTGGAGTCAGTGCCTGGTGTGGTCTGAAGGCAGGACCCAGTGTGGACTGGAGGTAGGGTCCGGTGTGGACTGGAGGCAGACTTGGTGTGGACTGGAAGCAGGGCCTGGTGTGTACTAGAGGCAGGCTCTGTGTGGACTGAAGGCATGGTCCGGTGTGGACTGGAGGCAGACTTGGTGTGGACTGGAAGCAGGGCCTGGTGTGTACTAGAGGCAGGCTCTGTGTGGACTGAAGGCATGGTCCGGTGTGGACTGGAGGCAGGGCCCGGTGTGGATTAGAGGCAGGGCCCGGTGTGGACTGGAGGCAGGGCCTGGTGTGGATTACAGGCAGGGCCCGGTGTGGACTGGAGGCAGGGCCCGGTGTGGACTGGAGGCAGGGCCTGATTCAGACTGGAGAAAGGGCCTGGTGCGGACTGGAGCCAGGGCCCGGTGTGGGCTGGAGGCGGAGTCTGGTTCGGACTAGAGTCAGGGCCTGGTGCGGACTTGAGTCAGGGCCCGGTGTGGACTGGAGTCAGGGCCTGGTGTGGACTGAAGGCAGAGTCCCAAGTGGACTGGAGGAGGGCCCAGTGTGGACTAGAGGCAGGGCCCAGTGTGGACTGGAGGCAGGGCCAGTGCAGACTGGAGGCAGGCTCGGTGTGGACTGGAGGCAGGGCCTGATGCGGACTGGAGTCAGGGACTTGTGTGGACTGGAGTCAGGGCCCAGTATGGACTGGAGGCAGGGCCTGATTCGGACTGGAGAAAGGGCCTGGTGCGGACTGGAGTCAGGGCCCGGTGTGGACTGGAGGCAGGCCCGGTGTGGACTGGAGTCAGGGCCCAGTGCAGACTGGAGCCAGGGCCTGGTGCAGACTGGAGGCAGGGCCTGGTGCGGACTGGAGGCAGGGCCTGGTGCGGACTGGAGACAGGGCCCGGTGCAGACTGGAGGCAGGGTCTGGTGCGGACTGGAGACAGGGCCCGGTGCAGACTGGAGGCAGGCTCGGTGTGGACTGGAGGCAGGGTCCGGTGCGGACTGGAGTCAGGGCCTGGTGCGGACTGGAGACAGGGCCCGGAATGGACTGGAGGCTGGACCCAATGTGGACTGGAGTCAGGGCTTGGTGCAGACTGGAGCCAGGGCCTAGTGTGGACTGGAGTCAGGGCCCGGTGCAGACTGGAGTCAGGGCCTGGTGTGGACTGGAGTCAGGGCCTGGTGTGGACTGGAGTCAGGGCCCGGTGCAGACTGGAGCCAGGGTCCGGTGTGGACTGGAGCAAGGGCCTGGTGTGGACTGGAGTCAGGGCCTGGTGCAGACTGGAGCCAGGGTCCGGTGTGGACTGGAGTCAGGGCTTGGTGCGGACTGGAGCCAGGGCCTCGAGTGGACTGGAGACAGGGCCCGGTGCAGACTGGAGTCAGGGCCCGGTGCGGACTGGAGTCAAGGCCTGGTGTGGACTGGAGTCAGGACCCGGTGCAGACTGGAGTCAGGGCCCGGTGTGGACTGGAGTCAGGGCTTGGTGTGGACTGGAGCCAGGGCCTGGAGTGGACTGGAGTCAGGGTTTGGTGCGGACTGGAGCCAGGGCCCGGTGCGGACTGGAGTCAGGGCCTAGTGCGGACTGGAGGCAGGGCCTGGTGCAGACTGGAGACAGGGCCTGGTGCAGACTGGAGGCAGGGCCTGGTGCAGACTGGAGACAGGGCCTGGTGCAGACTGGAAGCTAGATGCCATGGGGTCTGATGCTCTGAACATTTATTTCTGCGATGATGGACATTTTATTTCTCTGTTGTCTAAGATCTTGGAACTAAAGGAGCTGTACTGAGGTACCTTTGTACTTAAGATCGTATTGTAAATGGCAAAGTATGAACTTGTTGCTCTGTTAACTGCGTCTATGTGACAATAAAGGCTAATTCTAATTCTAAAGATGATAGACAGGCTCTGGGGAGACAGGAGCTGAGTTACTTGCCACAGTATGCCTACCCTCTGTCCCAATCTCACAGCCACTGTGTTTATGAGGCAGGTCCAGATCAGTTTCTGGTCAATGGTAATCCCAAGAATGTTGATCTTTGGAGAATCAGTCTTGGTAACAGCATTGAATATCAAGGCAGGGTAGTTGGATTACTTCTTATTGGTGTTGGACATTGCCTGGCACGAATATTACTTGCCACTTGTCAGCCTAAGTCGAAAAGTGTGGCGCTGGAAAAAGCACAGCAGGTCAGGCAGCATCCGAGGAGCAGGAGAATTGATGTTTTAGGCATAAGCCCCTCATCAAGAAGGTGATGGTGAAGGACCTATGCCTGAAATGTTGACTCTCCTGCTCCTCACATGCTGCCTGACCTGCTGTGCTTTTCCAGCACCACACTTTTCGAGTCTGACTGTCCAGCATCTGCAGTCCTCACTTTCTACTTGTCAACCTAAGCTTGGATAATGTGCAGGTCTTGTTGCGTTTGAATGTCTCCTAATTGGTATCTAAGGGATCGCACATGGTGCTGAACATGATGAAATCATCGGCGAATATGTCCACTTCTGAGTGTATGACGTTTACATGATTAGTCAATGAATCTTCAAAATGTCTTTGAGTAATGAGACTTTACAAATCGTCATCAACAAATGCGCCTACCCTGCTGTTTGTCTGTATTAGGTTAAACATAATCTTGTAGGTTTATACATTTCTCACAAAAAAACGTTTGCAACAAGCAGTACTCTGTGATTTACAGGAAATTGAAAATGGAACTCCACACCTCTCAGAAGGCTAACCCCTCTCCGCCTCCCCCGATCAATTAATTTCTAGAACTGCCTTCCACAAAGCACCAACTGCACTCATCATGCACTTCCTTTTAAAACTCCTGTACAGCAGAATAGGGAGGAAAAACCAAAAACTATGTTGGTTTTAAGGATGATATCGCCACTCAGTGGAGTAACAATGAATAGCAGCTACATCATTTGTATTTGTTTGACTACCTAAAGAAATACACAGATGTTCCCATATATATACATAATACACACACAGTAGTGCCTCGACTTATGAACTTAATCTGTTCCGGGAGCCAGTTCGCGAACAGCCGTCCAAACATTCTTACGCTATCCGAACAATGGGAAAAATTGATTCAGTTCGCGAACCGAAAAGTTTGCGAACTGAATCAATTTTTCCCATTGTTCGGATAGTGTAAGAATGCTTGGACGGCTGTTCACAGCACACGCGCCAAAGACGAACTGAATGTGATCACGCGGGGCCCGAGAGCTTTTGCATTCAACAAGCACGTAGCAAAGCAGAACAATGAAACTACGTGGTTGCACACGGGCTTTTTGTGTTCGTACCTTCGTTCGTACCTTGAATTTCGTACATATGTTGAAGCAAAATTTTACGTACAATCCTGTTCGTAAACCAATTTGTTCGTGAACGGGATCATTCGTATGTCAAGGCACTACTATATATTCAATTTATATATATATATATATATATATATACACACACACATACATACACACACACACGCACCCCCCCTCTCTCTCTCCATATATATATGTATATAAATATGAGAGATGTTTTGTATTCTGTACAATAATGACATTTATTATTTGTCTTTCCAGAACATTAATTTGAATGGATCTCAGCAATCTCCTTCAGTTGACATTATACATCTGTATATCACCTGACCTCTTCAATGTCAATGCAGAAGCAATGGTCAAAGTAGTGTTTGAAGACACAATATCTTCCATTAATATTGGGAGCAGGAGTCGCAAAGAAAACTGTCACTTAGATTTTCAGATGAGAAAGCGTTGTTCACAAGCACAGAAGTGGGATTACAAGAAATGACGGATAGACCAGTAACAGCAGGCACAGACTTTGATTTATGAACCAAGCATCAGCTACTCCAGCTGCTAACCTTGCTGTTTTAACTCTCTGCTCTTCCACAAGTTCTCACTACTTTAGGAAGTGAATTTTTGAACTCCTCCAAAATAACTGTCTCTTTAAGAGCTTCATGGGTTTGCTCTATTTTAATACCCTTATCTACCTACCAAAATTGCTTTGTCTGATCAGGTTCCCTCCTTAGATTCCTGTAATGCTGTCTGTCGGCTTCTGGCACAAGCTCATAAGCACTGAAGATGGCTTTCTTTACCTCCTCCTACGCCCCAGATACCGCTCTACCTACCAGTTTTGTTTGGATCAACAAACCCACTTCATTTGTTTAGCCACCTTTTCAAGTGAGATGAAAAAGATTTCTACATCCTTCTCATCAAATTTTGGTAATGCTTGGTTATATTTAAACAGCTTCTCACCAGACCTTTGGCTAACATGGGTTTGCTCATCCTCACTCTCTTCCCCACTAATTCAAATTGAATGGCTGTAACAAGAAGCTCCATCTAAACAGTCTGGCATTTTTGTCCTTAAATTTCTCCACAAACATCAATGGGTTATGATCCGTGTATATGATTGTCTCAGACACATTACTGCTAACATAAACATTGGAATGTTGTAACGTCAATACCAAACTCAAAGTCTCCTTCTCAACTGTCAAACGTTTCTGCTGATGAATATTCAATTTCCTGGAGAAATACCCGTTCGGTCTTTCTATCTTCTCGTCATCTTCCTGTAAGAGCACAGCACTGACACCCACATCACTTGCATTGGCTTTGCGTAATTAGGTGTGCCTAACACTGGGGCAGTGGTTAACACAGCTTTCAGCTGTCAAATGCCTTCTGACAGTTCGCTGTCCACTGAAACTTCTTCCCTTTCTTTAGCAATTCTGTGAGTGGAGCACCTATACTGCTAAAATTTGGTACGAATTTCCCACAAAGTCCACTCAACCCCAGGAACTGTAGTACTGCTATTCTTGTCGATGGCCTGGGAAACCCCTCAATTACTTTTGTTTTTGTATCCCACAGGGACCATTTGTCCGTGTCCAATAACATGGCCCAGGAAGGTCTATCCAACTCCCCCGCTCTATTTAATCGTTCCCTAAAATTTGACACATAATCCATACACATAGTCTCTGAATTCTGATTTCTCAATTTCTCGTTTATCAATTTTATCAGTCCTCTCACGTCATGCCCAAAGACTAATTCAAATGGACTGAATTTGGTTGATTCCTTTGGTGCATCACTGATTGCAAAAAGTACAAACAGAATTCCCTTATCCCCATCATCTGGATAGTCTTGACTATAAGCCCTCAACATGGTCTTTAATGTCTGATGCCCCCTTTCTAGTGCTCCCTGTGACTCTAGATGGTACGCAGCAAATTTGAATCATTTTATTCCTAAGCTGTCCATAACTTTCTTGAATAATTTTGATGTAAAGTTTGGCCCTTGATATGATTGTATCTCCGTGGGTACAATTTAATTTGAGGCATATCCAATTCAGAAACCTCTGAACTTTTAGCTACAGTCCTTTTAGCTCTGATATTGCTTAATGGAATGGCCTCCGGAAATCTATTATTGTTCATTATTGTTAACTAATACTGATTCCCACTTTTTGTTTTAGGTAGGGGTCCTAAGCAATCAATTAAACTCTTGTAAAAGGTTCCTCAAATGCAGGAGCAGGTTTTATTATTGCCTGTGGTTTACCAATTACCTATATGTATGACATGCCTGGCAAAAGTTAACTGCATCCTTGTGCACTCCAGGCCAGTAAATATGTTTTTGTATTTTAGCTTGAGTTTTTCTTACCCCGAAATGAGCCCCTGCTGGTAATTCATGTGCCATCCACAACACCTCCATTCTATGCCTGTCTCTTTGTCAGCTACGTAGAACAGTCCATCTTCCCTAGTTACACTGGTACCATTCCGCACTTCTGCCTCTGCTACATTGATGACTGCATTGGCGCCACCTTGTGCTCCCATGAGGAGGTTGAACAGTTCATCAACTTCACCAACACATTCCACCTCAACCTTAAATTCACCTGGACCATCTCTGACACCTCTCTCCCCTTCCTGGACTTCTTCATCTCCATCAACGGTGACCAACTCAACACTGACATTTTTTACAAACCCACCGACTCCCACAGCCACCTGGATTACACCTCCTCCCACCCTATCTCCTGTGAAAATGCTATCCCATATTCCCAAAACCTCCCTCTCTGCTGCATTTGCTCCCAGGAGGACCAGTTCTACCACAGAACACACCAGATGGCCTCCTTCTTTGAAGACCACAACGTCCCCTCCCACGTGGCTGAAGATGCCCTCCAAAGCATTTCACCACATCCCGCACCTCAGCCCTTGAACCCACCCCTCCAACCACAGCAAGGACAGAACACCCTGGTGCTCACCTTCCACCCTACGAATCTTTGCATAAACCAAATCATCCGCCGACATTTCCGCCACCTCCAAAAAGAGGGATATATTTCCGTCCCCACCCCTTTCCGCCTTCTGCAAAGACCGTTCCCTCCATGACTACCTGGTCAGGTCCATGCCTGCTACAACCCACCCTCCCATCCTGGCACCTTCCCCTGCCACTGCAGGAACTGTAAAACCTGTGCCCACACCTCCTCCCTCACCTCTATCCAAGGCCCTAAAGGAGACTTCCACATCCATCAAAGTTTTACCTGCACATCCACTAATATCATTTATTATATCCGTTGCTCCCGATGCGGTCTCCTCTACATTGGGGAGACTGGGCGCCTCCTAGTAGAGCGCTTTAGGGAACATCTCCGGGACACCCGCACCAAACAACCACACCGCCCTGTGGCCCAACATTTCAACTTCCCCTCCCACTCTGCTGAGGACTTGGAGGTCCTGGGCCTCCTTCACCGCCGCTCCCTCACCACCAGACGCCTGGAGGAAGAACGCCTCATCTTCCGCCTCGTTACACTTCAACCCCAGGGCATCAATGTGGACTTCAACAGTTTCCTCATTTCCCCTTCCCCCACCTCACTCTAGTTCCAAACTTCCAGCTATCCCCATGACTTGTCCGGACTTGTCCTACTTGCCTATCTTCTTTTCCACTATCCTCTCCACCCTCTCCTCCCTGACCTATCACCTTCATCCCCTCCCCCACTCACCCATTGTACTCTATGCTACTTTCTCCCCACCCCCACCCTCCTCTAGCTTATCTCTCCACACTTCAGGCTCACTGCCTTTATTCCTGACGAAGGGCTTTTGCCCGAAACGTCGATTTCGCTGCACTTTGGATGCTGCCTGAACTGCTGTGCTCTTCCAGCAACACTAATCCAGAATCTGGTTTCCAGCATCTGCAGTCATTGTTTTTACCTCGTTGATTATCCAAGTAATCAATTATCCGAATGAAATAGCTACCACCCATCTTGTTCTGATAATGAAGGTTACTCTGTATTTGGAACAACATCATTAAGTTGCTATAGAATCGATTGAGTTTTTAAATAGTTAAGCTGTTCTATGTTCTGTTCACTTTTGTTTGTGTTTCATTCAGTAATTTTGCAAATAAATTCTGTTTTGATTAAAACTAAATGGTTGAGCCAGCCGCATCACTCCTGGAATATCCACTGTACACCTGCTTAAAAAAACTGGGCAAGTTTGGATCCAGGCTACTTCCTTGAAATATTTTGAAGGGATATGGCCTGCTTCATAACAGATTGGGGGCTCTTTGCGGGATTTGTTATATACAGAGGAACCTTGATTATCCGAAGGACATGGGCAGGAAGTATTTCATTCTGTTCATTGAATACTGGATAATCCATGCTGGATAACAGAGTTGGCCATGCATCAGGACCTTGCGATCTTGTTCGGATAATCCAAAATTCGACTAATCAAATGCCAGATAATCAAGGTTCCTCTGAAGTTCCAAACTGGAATTAGAGTCGTTGAACTTGAAGGCAGCAAATGGTAGGTGCTAGTGTCATTTATTCTGGGTGCTGATTTCACTTGGTTTAAACTTGGAGTGGTAATGGCTGTTTCAGTCCCGAATAGTTTTCTAGGGGTGAAGGGGCTTTACAAAAGGTCAACAAGGCAATGCTGTTGGAATTGACAGTCAGGCTGTAGATGGAGTTGCTATCATCTGTGAAAAAGGAGCTATATTTACAGCAATAGCTAGGCATTTAGATTTGCTGGTAATGCCATCAGAAATTTGGAAATTGCTCAAATTCAGTTGAAAATGAAACAGCTTGAGTTAGGAGAAGTGGCAAGTGATGATGCATGATGATGTAATGAAGTAAAGACAAAAGAGGGCAGTAGGCTAAAAGGTGGGTGTGAGGGTTTGAGTGCACAGTAAAATAGGGTTGATGCAGCACGGATTCATCAAGGGGAGATCATGCCTGGCAAATCTGGTACAATTCTTGGAGAAGATAATGAGGAGGTTAGACAAAGCGGAGGCAGGGGATGTGATCTATTTGGATTTCCAAAAGGTCTTTGGCAAGGTGCCAGACAGGAAGCTGCTATGTAAGATGAGAGCCCAAGGTTTAGGGACAAGATACTGGCATGGTTAGAGTTTTGCCTGACTGGCAGAAAGCAGAGAGTGGGGGCACATGGTCTTTTTCAGGATGGCAGCCAGTGACCATTGAAGTTACACAGGGATCAGCGTTGAGAACCACAACTATTCATGTCATACTTTAATAATCTGAAAAAGGAACTGAGGGCATTGTTTGCAGATGTCACAAAGATACGTGAATGAACAAATAATGTTGAGGAGAACAGGAGGCTGCAGAAAGGCTTGTAGATGATAGGAGAGTGGACAAAGAAATGGCTGAAAGACTATAATGTGGGAAAATGTCAGAGACATAAATCCATTCTTCCTTTTGTATCTTCTCTTGGGGCAGTTTTGAACCAGATCCAGCACAAGTTGGACCATCTCTGGAACACAGTGGTAATCCATTTCCTAAGGAAAGGTGTACTGGCACTGGAGGTGGGAATTGCTTAGGTCAGTTGGCTATACAGCTGGTTTATGATGCAGAATGATGCCAGTAGCATGGGTCCAATTCCCACATTTCTCAACCTAATCTCTTGCCTGAGGCATGGTGACTCTCATTGGAATGGTTTGTAAAGTTGTAAGAATGTATGTTCATTTAAAATAGAGAGTGTTTCCTGAATTTTGGAGTGAATTTAAAGTGCAGGTTCAGCTGCCTAAACAGAGCGGCTGGGAGGTGGGCTTTTCCAAAATAAGTACGTGTAACAATTGGCTGTTAAAGGGATATCTGAGTTTTGGTTGCTGTTTTGACGACAATTCGACTTTAACCAATTAATTTAAATTATGCTAAAATACTAAAACCCAATTGAGTTTGAGTTTATTGTTTGACAACATTGGATCAATGAAAGGATATGAGGTGTTGGGGGATATAAAAAAATGTGGACATTTTTAAAATTGATCAGAGTAAATGCCACTGAACTGCAGTGGAGCTGGAGAGCTAACTGCCCATCTAAGATCTGGCTCTCAAAGAGATTAGAAGACACTCTGTCAAAAAGTACCTATTTGACAGAAAGCAGACGACCCAGGGAGATCAGCAGATGGAAAATTGCAGACAGCAGAGACAATAGAGACTGTATGGACTTGAGATTAAGTTTAATGTAATGTTTAATAATTGTGTATTGGAACAGCATGTTAATCGGATTGTGTTCACTTAAGGGAAAAAGTGTTCAGTTGGTTAATAATTTTGTTTAGCGTTCACTATTAGAGTTAGAAAAATAAATTGTTATTTTGTTTTAAATAGTAGAAAGTTAGTGATTATGAGGTGAGGCAAACTTTTCTGGGTGTTTGATTTTAAATACAGTAGCGCCCCGACTTACGAACTTAATCCGTTCTGGGACCCGGTTCACGAACTGAATCAATTTTTCCCCTTGTTCGGATAGCGTAAGAATGCTTGGACGTAGAAATGAACGCTGTTCACAGTGCACACGCCAAAGACGAACTGAATGAGGTCATGTGGGGCCCGAGAGCTTTTGCGTTCAACAAGCATGTAGCAAAGCAGAACAATGAAACCACGTGGTTGCACATGGGTTTTTTGTGTTCGTACCTTCGTTTGTACCTTGAATTTCGTACGTACGTTGAAGCAAAGTTTTACGTACAATCCTGTTTGCCAACCGATTTGTTCATGAATGGGGCCATATTAGAATGGTTTGACTTTGCATCGTAACAGCTATTACAATCTCGTTCGTATCACTTTCCCAGTAATCACACAAGAGGAAGATTACATTCAAGGTTAAGAATGCTATTCAGGTGTGTTCTAACTTTACACAATATGAAAATGAAAATGTGAAATAAGAACTCACTGTTAACAGGGATATCTGTATATAGATCTAAATGGCAGCCAAAACTAACATAAAGCAATAAAGAGGAAGGGCAAAATACTGGATGTAATTGTAGAGGAATGGGAAATCATTGACCAGTGTCCAAATGACTCCCCTTTTTATTATATAGATGATGCTGCCAGTGAGAGTCAGGTTATTTGCTTTTCAAAGCATCCAAGTTAAGAAAAACAGAAAAAAAATGTTGTGACCTTCATAACTAACATTCTGCCTTTCTATTTTATGTAAGATGAGAGCTGTAGCTGTCTGAGAGGAGATTCTGATCAGGCTTTTTTCAGAAATACAGAGCCTTACTTCCATTCTGACTGTTCTCTCATTGTGCAGAACTGCCACTAAAGTCAATCTACAACCCTTTTTAATAGGAATTAGTTGGACTATAAAGGTACAGAATCACAGACAGCCATTTTGAGAGCTGCTGTTAAGTAGTAAGTTGTTGTGGTTCTGTTCGCTGAGCTGGAAGTTTTTGCTGCAAACGTTACGTTCCCTGGCTAGGGAACATCATCAGTGCTATTGGCGCCTCCTGTGAAGCACTGCTTTGATGTTTCTTCCGGTATTTATAGTGGTTTGTTCTTGCCGCTTCCGGGTGTCAGTTTCAGCTGTAGTAGTTTGTATGTGGGGTCCAGGTCGACGTGTCTGTTGATGGATGTTCTTGCCACTTCCGTGTGTCAGTTTCAGCTGTAGTGGTTTGTATATTGGGTCCAGGTCTATGTGTCTGTTAATGGAGTTTGTGGATGAATGCCATGCCTCTAGGAATTCCCTGGCTGTTCTCTGTCTGGCTTGTCCTATGATGGTAGTGTTTTCCCAGTCAAATTCATGTTCCTTGTTGTCTGAGTGTATGGCTACTAGGGATAGCTGGTCGTGTTGTTTTGTGGCTAGCTGATGTTCATGGATGCGGATTGTTAGCTGTCTTCCTGTTTGTCCTATATAGTGTTTTGTGCAGTCCTTGCATGGTATTTTGTAAACTACGTTAGTTTGGCTTGTGCTGGCTATTGGGTCCTTTGTTCTAGTGAGTTGTTGTCTGAGTGTGGAAGTTGGCTTGTGTGCTGTTATGAGTCCTAAGGGTCGCAGTAGTCTGGCTGTCAGTTCTGAGACGCTCCTGACGTATGGTAGTGTGGCTAGTCCTTTTGGTTGTGGCATGTCCTCGTTCCGTGGTCTATCTCTTAGGCATCTGGTGATAAAGTTGCGTGGGTATCCGTTTTTGGCGAATACCTTGTATAGGTGTTCCTCTTCCTCTTTTCGCAGTTCTGGTGTACTGCAGTGTGTTGTGGCTCTTTTGAACAGTGTCCTGATGCAGCTTCGTTTGTGTGTGTTGGGGTGGTTACTTTCATATGAAAGTAACTTTATGAAAGTAACCACCCCAACACACACAAATGAAGCTGCATCAGGACACTGTTCAAAAGAGCCACAACACACTGCAGTACACCAGAACTGCGAAAAGAGGAAGAGGAACACCTATACAAGGTATTCGCCAAAAACGGATACCCACGCAACTTTATCACCAGATGCCTAAGAGATAGACCACGGAACGAGGACATGACACAACCAAAAGGACTAGCCACACTACCATACGTCAGGAGCGTCTCAGAACTGACAGCCAGACTACTGCGACCCTTAGGACTCATAACAGCACACAAGCCAACTTCCACACTCAGACAACAACTCACTAGAACAAAGGACCCAATACCCAGCACAAGCCAAACTAACGTAGTTTACAAAATACCATGCAAGGACTGCACAAAACACTATATAGGACAAACAGGAAGACAGCTAACAATCCGCATCCATGAACATCAGCTAGCCACAAAACAACACGACCAGCTATCCCTAGTAGCCATACACTCAGACAACCAGGAACATGAATTTGACTGGGAAAACACTACCATCATAGGACAAGCCAGACAGAGAACAGCCAGGGAATTCCTAGAGGCATGGCATTCATCCACAAACTCCATTAACAGACACATAGACCTGGACCCAATATACAAACCACTACAGCTGAAACTGACACACGGAAGTGGCAAGAACATCCTTCAACAGACACATCGACCTGGACCCCACATACAAACTACTACAGCTGAAACTGACACCCGGAAGCGGCAAGAACAAACCACTATAAATACCGGAAAAAACATCAAAGCAGCGCTTCACAGGAGGCTCCAATAGCACTGATGATGTTCCCTAGCCAGGGAACGAAACGTTTGCAGCAAAAACTTCCAGCTTGGCGAACAGAACCACAACAACGGACACCCGAGCTACAAATCTTCAACCAGACTTTAAGTAGTATGTATAGATGTGTGACATTAAGTAGCTGTGAGTGTCAGGTATTCATTTGATTGGGGGGCATAGAGTACCAGGTAAGTAAGATTCTAAGTGGGTAGAAGAATGGGTGCTTACATGGGTAGAATGTCACAAGGGTAGAGGGTAGGATGCCAAGGGTATAAGGTAAACAAGAGAGCAGGGGGAGGTTGAGTCCAGTGTAAGTGATGAGCAGTTGAAGCGGGCTTGGAACAGAGATGGGTACTGGTTTGCAAGGAGAATGAATCGGGTCTGAAGGGGGAGTAGAAATATCAGATCAAAAGTGGTGCAAGCTTGTCAGCACCCGAGGGAGAGAGAGAAGAAGTCATGGTCTGGAGTGTATAAGGAGTCTGAGAGAGCTGTAGGTTGGAGTGTGTGATATCAGTAAGACAGACCAGTTTAATAGTTACTCAAGATTTTGACATTTTATGTAATAATCTAACTTTTTCCTCAGGAAATCAGTATCATCGGAAGTTCCAAATCCTCTAATTTAAATTGAGAACTTCGGAGCTTCACAGAACTAAGGAAATTGTCTAGCAGAAACTTCAGTTTCTTCAGCAAATACTTTGGAGTCTTTAATGATGAGAAATTAGATGGAGATACTGGAAGGTCCCCAAACACAACAGCCACCCACACTGGAAGAGGAACAGTCTGGCCAGAGGAAAATCCAGGCCGCTATATTTCCTTTATCCCTCATCTGTATACACACTGGACCTACTTTCCCACACCCTTCACTTGGACACACTCTAGACATATCAACACCCTAACCAGTATGTAAAACAGAAGATTGTGATGCAAAGAAAATGAAGATAAAATAGAACTCAAACTGTTTGCATAAAACACATCTTTAAAAATTTTGAAATACAATCCCATTAATCCCAACAACATCCTGTTGCAGTATTCAAACACTAGTGAAAATTTCCTTCTCTGTTACACATAGGATTGAACAATCCTGAGGCCTCAATCCCATGTCTTGAAAATCTGATAGTCTCTGCACGATTCTCCATACAATTGAGTTTAGCATTTCTTAACCGCACAATCATTTCAGGATTTTAACTAAACACATCTGGCCTGGAACCCTGAAATTAAATTCCTCTGACTGAGGTAATCTACTGCTTAACTGTTCTAAACTATCTCCTTCTCTCAAGAGAAACTGTTTTATACATTCAGCTTCAGCCAAGACATCTGTAAAGTTAAGAAATTGAAACCCATCATCTTTTTTTAACCCCATTTATGGGTGTTTCCTCTTATGAAAGGAACACAAGATCAATTTCTGGCATTTTAATTTTATTTTCTACTGAACACTTGTTTACTTTGCTCCCAGGTAAAACTTCCTCAATATAAATAAAAGTATTTACTTTGACTGGGACAACACATCCATCCTAGGACAAGCCAAACAGAGACATGCACGAGAATTCCGAAAGCATGGCATTCCAACCAGAACTCCATCAACAAACACATTGACTTGGATCCCATTTACCTGAGAAAAAGAACAAGAAATTATATCACCACAGGAAATGATGACACCACAGGAAATGACATCACCAACCCAAGGTAGCCTAAACACATAAGTAGAAAGCAGGCCATACCACTGGTGCTTCATCCAGAGGTTCACTGATGATGTTACCGAGTATGGAGATGAAACATCTGAAAACAAACCTTCCTGCTCACAGAGCAAATCTACCTCCATTCATATGTGTCAAATTTGTTCAATACATTCCTCCAATCTTGGAATAGGATATGAATCTGCTTTCATTCCCATGGTGTATTACAATATTCAATGCAGAGTCTTTGTCACTGATCCAATTTTAGCACCAATATGATAATTAAGCTTCAGCTTTTGTGACTCAATATGATTCATGAGTAAAGTTAATAGTTTTTTTTGTAAGATAAAATGGGATGATATCTAACCATTTATCTAAATGTTATTGGAAAAAGACCATAGCAGAGAAGAACCAGAAATTATTTAACAAATACATTTATATAAAGTAATACAGTAATTAACTAAGTAGAGATGGCTGGGCAGGTGATGTGCTGCATCTGTGTGATATGGGAGCTGGCTGATCCCATTGTGAATGGCAGTGACCACATCTGCAGCAAGTGTTGACTGCTGGAGGAACTCCGGCTCAGAGCTGATGATCTGGAATCTGAGCTTCAAACAATGCGGCACACCCAGGAGAGGGAGACTTACCTGGATGCATTGTTTCAGGAGACAGTCACACCAAATTCAAATTCAGTCAGTGGTCAGGGATAACAGGGTGTGATTGCAAGTGAGGCAGGTAGAGGGATCCTTAGTTCAGGAGTGGAGGAGCCTCAGCCGTTGACCTTTTCTAACACGTATGAGATACTTGCTCCCTGTGGTGGATGAGGAAAAGGGCTATGGACAGGATGAGCCAGCTGACCATGGCACCATGGTGCAGAAAGCCATTCAAGAGGGGGGAGCAAAAAAAATAAGTAGTTGTGAAAGGGGAAAGATTGCAAGCCAGATTGGGAGTCCCACATGGTATGTTACCCGCCCAGTGCCAGAGTGCAGGACATCTCCAACCGGCTTGAAAGGATATTGGAGTGGGAAGGCGAGGATTCAGTTGTTGTAGTCCACATTGGGACTAACAACATAGGCAAGGGTAGGATGGAGGACCTGTTTGGGGATTATCAAGCACTAGGAATAAAATTAAAGGAGAGGTCCTTGACGGTCATTATCTCCAGATTACTGCCCAAGCCCCGTGCAAATTGGCTTAGGGATGAGAAAATTAAGGAAGGAAACATGTGGCTAAGGGAATGATGTGGGAAAGAGGGGTTCCATTTCATGGGGCCTTGGCATCAGTTTTGGAAGCGAGGGCATTGGTACTGATGGGACGGTCTCCACCTGAACCGACCTGGAACCAGAGTTTTAGTGAAAAGGACAAATAGGGTGCTCACTAGGACTTTAAACTTGTGAGTCAGGGAGAAGGGAAAGGAGAAATGACAGGAAATATAACAATAAATAAAAAGGTAAGCAGCAAGTTAGCATGTGTGCAGGAGGGTTTAAATACGAGGCAGACTATGAAAGAGGTAAAAACGAAGGATAACTCAGGAGATATTAGAGATGGTGGAAATCATGAGGGTAAGAAAGCTTGCATAAAGGCACTTTACCTGAATACTCATACCATTCATAAGAAAGTAGATGTGTTAATGGCACAAATCATTGCAAATGAATATGATTTAGTAGCCATTACGGAGACATGGTTACGGGATGGTCATAACTGGGAATTAAATATCTAGGGGTATCAGACTATTCAGAAGGAGAGAAAGGAAGGTAAGGGAGGTGGTGTAGCTCTGACATTCAAGGGCAACATCAAGATGGTGCTGAAAGATGTTACAGGTTTTATGGATCATGAGGTCGAATCCATTTGGATGGAAAAATGAGACATTCTAAGAAGAAAAGGTCACTGATAGGCCACCAAATAATAACATCACATTGGGGTGGACAATAAACAAAGAAATAACTAATGTCTCTAAAAATAGTATGGCTATTGTCATGGGGGATTTTGATCTACATGAAGATTAGTCGAAATAGTTCGGTCAGGGTAGCCTTGAGGAGGAGTTTGTTGAGTGTATCTGTTTTGTTGAACAGTACGTAATGGAACTGATGAGGGAGCAAGCTATCCTAGATCTGGTCCTGTATAATGAGACAGGAATAATTAACCTCATAGTCAGGGATTCTCTTGGAAGGAGTGATCACTGTATGGTTGAATTTAGAATACAGATGGAGAATGTGAAGATAAAATCCAATAGCAGGGTCCTGTGCTTAAATAAGGGAGATGACAATCAGATGAAGGAGGAGTTGGCTAAAGTAGACTGGAAACAAAGACTTTATGGTGGGACAATTGACAAGCAGTAGAGGACTTTCAAAGAAATTTTTCAAAATGCTCAACAAAAATATACTCCAGTGAAAAGGAAGGACTGCAGGAAAAAGGGGTAGTCTGCCATGGCTGTCTCAGAAAATAAGGGAGGCTATCAAATTGAAAGAGGAGGCATTCAAAGTGGCCAAGATCAGCATGAAATTAGAAGATTGAGAACACTTTAAAGGTTAACAAAAAGCCACAAAAAGAGTTACAAAGGAAAGTAAGATGGAACATGAGAAAAAAACTAGCTCCTAGTATAAAGACAGAATAGCAAAAGTTTCTATAAATATATAAAATAAAAAAGAGTGGCTAAAACAAACGTTGGTCCTAGAGAGGATGAGAAGGAGCATTTCATAACGTGATGTGATGAAATGGCCAAAGCATTGAACAGGTATTTTGTATCGGTCTTCACAATGGAGGATACTAATAACATGCCAGTAATTGACAAAGAAACAAAGGTAGGTGAGGAGCTGGAAACAATCATTATGACAGAAGAGGTAGTGTTGGGCAAGCTAACGGAACTAAGGATAGACAAGTCTCCTGGCATGAAGGAATGCATCTCAGAGTACTAAAAGAGAAATAGTGGGGGCACTTGTAATTTTCCAAAATTCTGAGGCAGTCCCAGCAGATTGGAAAACAGATAATGTGACGGCACTGTTTAAAAAGGGAGGTAGACAAAAGATAGGGAATTATAGGCGGTTAGCATAACCTCTGTAGTGGAGAACATGCTTGAGTCTAATATCAAGGAAGAAATAGCAGGGCACCGCGATACAAATTGTCATGTTGGGCAGACACAGCACGGGTTCATGAAGGATAGGTCATGTTTGACAAATCTTTTGGAATTCTTTGAAGACATTTCGAGCAAGGTGGACAACAGGGACCCAGTGGATGTGGTGTACCTAGATTTCCAAAAGATCTTCACCAAGATGAAGCTTAAGAGGTTGCTGCATAAGGATGCATGGCATTAGGGGTAATGTATTAGCATGACTAGAGGAGTGGTTGACGAACAAGAAGTAGAGAATGGTGATAAATGAGTGCTATTCTGGCTGGCAATCAGTGACTAGTGGTGTGTCTCAGGGATTGGTGTTGGGACTGCAATTATTTACAGTTTATACACATGATTTGGCGTTGGGGACCACATGTAAGGTATCAAAGTTTGCAGATGGCACTAAGATGAGAGCAAAGTGTGCAGACAACTGTGAAACTTTGCAAAGGAATATAGATACATTGAATGAATGGGCAAAGGTCTGGCAGATGGAATACAATGTTAATAAATATGAAGCCATACATTTTGCTAGGAGTAACAGTAAAAATGATTATTACTTGAATGGTAAAAAGTTGCAGCATGCTGCTATGCAGAGGAACCTGGATGTCCTTGTGCATGAATCATAGAAGGTTGGTGTGCAGGTACAACAAGTAATTAGGAAGGCAGATGGAATTTTGTCCTTTGTTGCTAAAGGGGTTGAGTTTAAAAGCAGAGAGGTAACTGTTGCAGCTGTACAAGGTACTGGTGAGGCCACACCTGGAATACTGTACGCTGATTTGGTCTCCTTACCTGAGAAAGGATGTACTGGCATTGGAGGGGGTGCAGAGGAGGTTCACTAAGTGGATTCTGGAGTTGAGGGTGTTGGCTTATGAGGAGCGACTGAGTAGATTGGGATTATATTCATTGCAGCTGCAAATGTGTTGCTGGTCAAAGCACAGCAGGCCAGGCAGCATCTCAGGAATAGAGAATTCGACGTTTCGAGCATAAGCCCTTCATCAGGAATTCATTGCAATTCAGAAGAATGGGGGTGTGTGTGTGTGGATTTTATAGAAACATATGAAATCATGAAAGGAATGGATAAGATAGAAATAGAGAGTATGTTTTCACTAGTAAGTGAAGCTAGGACAAGAGGGCCTAGCCTCAAGATTAGAGGGAGCAGATTTAGGACTGAATGGAGAAAGAACTTCTTACTCAGAGTGTTGTGAACCTGTGGAATTCCTTGCCCAGGGAAGTAGTTAACACTACTTTACAGATGTTTTCAAAGAAAAGGTAGTTTTTTTTAAAAATAAAGGGATTAAGGGATATGAGGAGAGCATGGGTAAGTGGAGCTGAGGCCACAAAAAGATCAGCCATGATCTGAATGAATGGCGGTGTAGGCTTGAAGGGTCATAGTTCTATGCTCTTTTAAGTTCTGCTGTGTTTACCAATCTATTGGAGGATCAACGTTTGAATTTTCAATTTCTTATTCATTTTCCAGTTGTCCAAATATTTCCATTTTACATTCTACTTTCATTACCGTAACTACATTCTCTTCCTGATTATCACCTCTGTTATAATATCTTTCAACATGTTAATATGACATACTCACTGCTTCTTTCTCCTGCCTTGAGTATTTACTATATAATTGACATAATCAGGTTTGTTTTTGATCTGATCAGGACCAGTGGCCATTGTTTCTAATGGGTCCCCAATGACAAGGAACAACACATTGTCTCCTGCACCAAAGTACTGAATTTTGATCATTTGATCTGCTCTAGTTTTCATTATGTGTTAAGTGCTCTTCAAAGCCTATCCTTGAAATCTCCCTGAAATCGTGAACATAAGTTGGAAGTATAATTTCTGAGCATTGGTTTCTTTTGTGGCTTATTAATTTAAGCAGTCCTCTAACCTCAGGTTCATACATTAGATATTAGAAACAATTCTGATGGACTCATTGGCAGTATTGCTAATGGCAAAATTGTAACAATGTAATTCCAAAGTACCTTAACATTGGGCCAGATAGGCAAATATCAATTGTTTAACTCACAAACTAATCATCATTTCTCTGAATATTTGTAACATAAAATGTGAATCTTGATTTTACTGTAGCTTTGGGAAATCCTTAACTTGTATAAACCTGAACTTACTTTTCCACTACTACTTCAGCAATAATATTTCCCTAAAGGCATTACTTCAGGAATTCTTCTGGAGTCATGTATAATCATTAAAAGTTGCAAATTATCGTTTATGATTTTAGTTAGGAGCCCTGCACTACCTTCGAAACTCAGGTAGACAGTTCTTCATAAGCCTCTACTGGAATTATAGCAGATGTTCAATTAAGATTTGTGCTTTCTGCATTACCTGACACATGTGGCATGCTTGGCAACTTCTGACAAACTATTTTCATTTAATCCTGGGCTATGAAAATATTTATATGTTTTAGCCTATGATTTCCAGTACCTACATGACCTGCCATTATAACCTCCTGAGTTACTCTAAGGCAAGATTATGATACTTTGATGAAACAACAACCCAATGGACCATTGTCCATTCCTCACTGATGAATATTTAAGGTGGTCTCCAATGCCTCAATACAAGTGGTTGTTATAAAGCGTGTGTTTCTTCAACATGAATTGGCTTTAACGCAATAAAAGAATTTAGACTGCTATTTGTAGAACTTGAACTTTCCTTACCTCTATTAGCTAGAACATTAGAACAGTCCCATTAGTTTAAATCGCATGGTTATTGAATGATTTTTTTTTAATAATACAAGAACTATCACATTATATGAGAACCAACTGTATTACTTTGTGTTCAGGTATTCTTTCTGTCTCTGAGTAGACTGTATGGTAGAACTCTTTGAATTCTGTCTCAATGTATTGATTTTTTATGAAAAAAGATGGGCTGAATGTATTAGCATCATCCTTTTAGACTTTCTTTTAAAAACAGCATCTGCTATTAAAGTTCTAAATCATCTCCCTGTTTCATAAACTCCATTTCTTCCTGGCTAATTTTATGCACCTGAGATCGAGTCACAACACTATCAGGAAACAATCCAGAGAGTTATTCTTGTGACAATTCAGGTTTCTGATCTTCACTGATTATTCTACCATCCTGACTGAAGCCAATATTCTTCAACCTCTAGGTCATTTTCCAAAACAAAATTAAATCCTTATGTAGGAATTTGTTCCATCACTCACACAGTCAAGTCTCCTTTTACTCAGTCATTCTTTCATCTAACTCATTAGAATGAAACTTTCTTTTATAAATATTTAAATATTAAGATCATAAGATCATAAGACATAGGAGTGGAAGTAAGGCCATTTGGCCCATTGAGTCTACTCTGCCATTTAATCATGGCCGATAGGCATTTGAACTCCACTTACCTGCACTCTCCCCATAGCCCTTAATTCCTTGTGACATCAAGAATTTATCAATCTCTACCTTGAAGACATTTAACACCTCAGCCTCCACTGCATTCCATGGCAGTGAATTCCACAGGCCCACCACCCTCTGGCTGAAGAAATGTCTCATTTCCGTACTAAATTGACTCCCTCTAATCACTGTGTCCACGGGTCCTAGCATCCCCGCCTAATGGAAACACGTTCCTAGCGTCCACCCTTTCTAAGCCATGCATTATCTTGTAAGTTTCTGTTAGATCTCCCCTGAACCTTCGAAAATCTAATGAATACAATTCGAGGATCCTCAACCGTTCATCGTATGTTAGGCCTACCATTCCAGAGATCATCCGTGTGAATCTCCGCTGGACATGCTCTAGTGCCAGTATGTCCTTCCTGAGGTGTGGGGCCCAAACTTGAACACAGTACTCCAAATGGGGCCTAACCAGAGCTTTATAAAGCCTCAGAAGCACATCACTGCTTTTATATTCCAACCTTCTTGAGATAAATAACAACATTACATTCGCTTTCTTAATCACAGACTCAACCTTCAAGTCAACCTTTAGACAATCCTGGACTAGCACTCCCAGATCCCTTTGTACTTTGGCTTTTTGAATTTTCTCGCCGTTTAGAAAATAGTCCACGTCTGCATTCTTTTTTCCAAAGTGCAAGACCTTGCATTTGCTCAAGTTGAATTTCATCTTCTATTTCCTAGTCCACTCTCCTAAACTGTCTAAACCTTTCTGCAGCCTCCCCACCTCCTCAGTACTGCCTGCCTGTCCGCCTAACTTTGTATCATCAGCGAACTTCACCAGAATGCCCCAATCCTCTCATCCAGATCATTAATATATAAAGTGAACAGCTGTGGCCCCAACACTGAACCCTGTGGGACACCACTTGTTACCGGCTGCTATTCTGAAAAAGAACTTTTTATCCCAACTCTCTGCCTTCTGTTAGACAGCCAACCTTCAATCCATACCAGAAGCTCACCTCGAACACCACAGGCCCTCACCTTTCTCAGCAGCCTCCCATGAGGCACCTTATCAAAGGAATAAGAAAGGCCCCAGTAAGATTTGAACTCACAACCCCTGGTTTGATAAGACCAGTGCTCTAACCCCTGAGCTATGGAGCCACACCCCTAGTGAAGTCTATACCTGAATTCTTCCAACTTCATTCAATTACATTCTCAAATGCTTCTTGAGATTGAAGGATAACTGGACACTGATGATGCAAAGCAAGCTGACCAAAAAGTGGAGCATTTGAAATTCATGTCAAACTGTCATATGGATTATGATGCAGTTAAAAGAAAGCTATTCTGGGAACATATGAGTTAATTTCTGAAGCATTTACACAAACAAAATGAAATTCAAGGAAGAACCCTGGCAAACCTGTAAGTAATTTGAATGCGTGAAACAAAGTAATTTTGACAGGTGGACATTTAAAAAAAACATTCACAGGATGTGGGCACACTGTCCAGACCTGCATTTATTACCACTCCCTAATTGCAAAAAGGGCAGTTAAGAGTCATAGAGCTGTACAGCACAGCAATAATCCTTTCCATCTAACTCAGCCATGCCAACCAGATATCCTAAATAAATCTTGCCAGCACTTGGCCCATATTCCTTTAAACCCTTCCGATTCATATACCCATTCAGATGCCTTTTAAATGGTGTAATTGTACCAGCCTCCACTTCCTCTGGCAACTCATTCCACATGCTCACCACCCTCTGTGTGAAAAAGTTGTCCCTTAGTCCTGTTTCAAATCTTCCCCCTCTCACCCTAAACCTATGTCCCCTAGTTTTGGACTCTCCCACTCTGGGGAAAAGACCTTGGTTATTCACCCTATCTATGCACCTCATAATCTCGATAAGGTCACCCCTCAGCCTCTGAAGCTCCAGGGAAAACAACCCCAGCCTATTCAGCCTCTTCTTATAGCTTAAACCCTCCAATCCTGGTAACATCCTTATGAATAATTTCTGAACCCTTTCAAATTTCACAACATCCTTTCAGTAGGAAGGGGACCAGAATTGTATACAGTATTTCAAAAGTGGCCGAACCAATGTCCTTTACAGCTGCAACATGACCTCCCAATTCTTATACTCATTGCTCTGACCAATAAAGGAAAGCATGCCAAACACTTTCTTCACTATTCTATCCACTTTCAAAGAACGATGAACTGCACTCCACGGTCTCTTTGTTCAGCAACACTCCTCAGGACCTTATCATTAAGTGTACAAATTCTTCCCTGATTTGTTGTTCCAAAATTTAGCACCTCACATTTATGTAAATTAAACTCCATTTGCCATTCCTCAGCCCATTAGCCTATTTGATCAAGATCCTGTTGCATTCTGAGGTAACCTTTTTGCTGCCCACTACACCTCCAATTTTGGTGTCATCTACAAACCTACTAACCATATCTCCAATGTTCACATCCAAATCATTAATATAAATAATGAAAATCAGTGACCACAGCTCCGATCCTTGTGGTACATCGCTGGTCACAGGCCTCCAGTCTGAAAAGCAATCGTCCATCAATACACTCTGTCTTCTCCCTTCGCACCAGTTCTGTATCTGACTGTCTAGCTCTCTCTGTATTGCCTGTGACCTAGCCTTGCTACCCGATCGACCATGAAGAATGTTGTCAAACGCCTTACTGAAGTCCATATAGATCACATCCACCGCTCTGCCCTCACCACTCCTCTTTGCTACTTCTTCAGTTTTGTATTCAGTTAGTGAGACATGATTTCCCACACACAAAGCCATATCGACTATCCTTAATCAGTCCTTGCCTTTCCAAATACATATAAATCCTATCCCTCAGGATTCCCTCCAACAACGTGTCCACCACTGATGTCAGGCTCACCAGTCTACTGTTCCCTGGCTTTTTCTTAGCACCATTCTTAAATAGTGGCACAATGTTAGCCAACCTCCAGTCTTCCAGCTCCTCATCTGTGGCTATCGATGATACAAATATGTCAAACAAAGGGCCTAGCAATCACTTCCCGAGCTTCCCACAGAGTTCTAGGGTACATCTAATCAGGTCTGGGGACTTATTCACCTTGTGCATTTCAGGATTCACAGCACCTCCTCCTCCTCTGTAATGTGAACAGTTTTCAAGCTGGCGCTATTTATTTCCCCACGTTCTAAATCTTCCGTATCCTTCTGCACTGTAAACATTGATACAAAATACTTGTTTAATATCTTCCCATCTCCTCTGTTTCACACATAGATGGACTTGCTGATCTTTACAGGATCAGAATTTCTCCCTTGTTGCGCCTTTGTCCTTAATGGAGTCATAGCTCATAGAGATGGACAACCTGCAAACAGATCCTTTGGTTCAACTTGTCCATGCCGACCAGATATCCTAGATGAATCCAGTTCCATTTGCCAGCAATTGGCCCATATCCCTCTTAACCTTTCCTGTACATATCCTCACCCAGATGCCATTTAAATACTGTAATTGTACCAGTCTCTACCACTTCCTCTGGCAGCTCATTCCATACACATACCACCCTCTGTGTGAAAAGTTGCCACTCAGATCCCTTTTAAATCTTTCCCCTCTCACCCTAAATCTATGTCTTTCTAGTTTTGGACTTGCCCGCCTCCAGGAAAAAGATCTTGCCTCTTCACTCTATCCATGTCCCTCATGATTTTATAAACCTATATAAGGTCACCCCTCAGCCTCCGATGCTGCAGGGAAAACAGCCTCAGTCTATTCAGTCTCTCCTAATAGTTCAAACCCTCCAACCCTGGCAACATTCTTGTGAATCTTTTCTGAAACCTTTCAAGTTTCACAATATCATTCCCATAGCAAGAAGACGAGAATTACATGCAATATTCCAAAAGTGTCATAACCAATGTTCTGTACAACCGCAACATGACCTCCCAACTCCTGTACTCAATACACTGACCAATAAAGGCAAGCATACCAAATGCCTTCTTCATTATCCTATCTACTTGTGACTCCCCTTTCAGGAAGCTATGAACCTACACTCCAAGGTCTCTTTGTTCAGCAACACTCCCCAGGACCTCACCATTAAGTGTGTTAGTCCTCGCTGATTTGCCTTTCCAAAATACAGCACCTCACATTTATCTAAATTAAACTCCATCTGCCATTCCTCGGCCCATTGGCCCATCTGATCAAGATCCCATTGTACTGTGAGGTAACCTTCTTTGCTGTCCATTACACCTCCACCACATCCTCTGGCAGCTCATTCTATACACGCATTACCCTCTGCATGAAAAAGTTGCCTCTTGGGTCCCTTTTAAATATTTTCCCCTCTCACCCTAAACCTATGCCCTCTAGTTCTGGACTCCCCCATCCCAGGGAAAAGATCTTATCTGTTTACCCTATCCATGCCCATCATGATTTTATAAACCTCTATAAGGTCACCCCTCAGCCTCCGATGCTCCAGGGAAAACATCCCCAGCCTATTCAGCCTCTCTCTACAGCTCAAAGCCTGGCAACATCTTTTAAGCCTTTTTTGAACCCTTTCAAGTTTCACAACATCCTTCTGATACAAAGGAGACCAGAATTACATGCAATATTCCAAATAAATAAATATCATTGTTTATTATTATTATTGAGAGTTGACTTGCAATTTCTTTGCTAGATACATAACACACTGTATGGCAGGTTCAACACACCTGTATTCACATCCAAATCATTTACAAAAATGACGAAAGTACTTGTACAGTCCCTTTGGATTCTCTTTGACCCTATTTGCTGAAGCTGTCTCATGTTCTCTTCTTGCCCTCCTGATCTCCCTTTTAAGTCCACTCCTACTGCCTTTGTACTCTTACAGGAATTTTTCGATCCCTGCTGTCTATTCCTGACACATGCTTTGTCTTATTCTTGAACAAAATTTCAATTTCCCTAGTCATACAGCATTACTTACATCTACTAACCTTATCCTTCACCCTAACAGGAAGATACTGTCTCTGGACCTGTGTTATCTCATTTTTGAAGGCTTACCATTTTTAATCTTCCCTTTACCTGCAGACATTCACCCCCAAGACAAAAGAAACTGCAGATACTGAAATCTAAGTAGACAAAATGTAGAAATCTAAAAGCACAGCAGGTAAACAGCATCTGATGAGCAGAAAAGTTGACATTTCAGGTTGCAACTTTTCAGCAGCCCTGAAACATTGACTTTTCTGCTCATCATATACTGTCTAACTGTTGTGCTTTTCCAGATCATTTTGTTGCACAATGCTAGGTTGGACATCACTTGCTCTCTAGTTGGCTCCAGAAGGTGCTACTCTAAGAAATTATCCTGAAAACATTATGTCAGCTTTATATCTAGGCTACATTACCCATCTAACTTTTCTTGTCAATATGTAGATTATAATCTCCCGTGATTATCAGTTTACATTTCTGTCATTATTTGCTCAGGAATAAGGGTTAGAAACACTTCATATTATACATTAACAATGTGGATGAGGGAAATGAGTGCATTGCTGCTATGTTTGCAGATGAAACAAAGATAGGTGGATAGACAGGGTCATCTTGAGGAGGCAGGAGGCTGCAGAAGGAGCTGGACAGGCTAGGAGAGTCGGCAAAGAAGTGGCTGGTGGAAAACAATATGGGAAAGAGTGAGGATTTGCACTTTTGTAGGAAGAATAGATGCACAGGCTAATTTCTAAATGGGAAAGGCTTCTGAAATCTGCAATATAAAGCGACTTAGGCGTCTTAGTTTAGGATTATTAAGAGTAAGACGCAGGTTCAATTGGGAGTTATGCAATATCAGCATTCATTTCAAGAGGTTTAGAATAAAGAGCAGAGATGTACTGCTGGGGCTTCATAAGGCTTTGGTCAGACTGCCTTTTGAAATACTGAGGCAGTTTTGGGCCCTGTAAGTAAGGAAGAATATGCTGGCTTTGGAGAGGGTCCAGAGGAGGTTTAGGGAATGTTAATTTGATTAGATTTCCTACAGTATGGAATCAGGCCCTTCAGCCCAACAAGTCCACACTGACTCTCTGAAGAGCAACCTACCAGACCTATTCCCCTACGTTTACCCCTGACTAATGTACCTAACACTATGGGACAATTTAGCATGGCCAGTCTATCCTAACCTGCACATTTTTGGATTCTGGGAAGAAATGGGAGCACCAGGAGGAAACCCATGCAGACACGGTGAGAATGTGCAAACTCCACACAGACAATCCCCCGAGGCTGGAATTGAACCCAGGCCCCTGGTGCTGTGAGATAGCAGTGCTAACCACTGAGCCATGGGAATTAAGCATTTGTCAAATGAGGAGCAGTCAAGGACACTAAATCTGTATTTGATGGAATTTAGACAGATCAGGGTGATATCATTGAAACTGAGAGAATACTGAGAAGCCTGGATAGAGTGAATGTGAAGAGAATGCTTTCACGAGTAGCAGAGGGTCAGACCCGAAAGTACAGCGTCAGAGTGAAGAGATGAACCTTTAAAACTGAGATGTGGAGGAATTTCTTCAGCCAGAGAATGGTGAATCTAAGGAACTCATTCCCACAGAAGGCTGTAGAGGTAAAGTCGTTGAGTGCACTCAAAAGAGAGATAAATAGGTTTTGATTAGTAAGGGGCTCAAAGGTTACAAGAAGAAGATAGGCGAATGGGATTGAAAAACTAACTAACCATGATTGAATGGCAGAGCACAGCTGATAGGTTGAATGGCATAGTTCTGCTCCTCTATCTTATGGTGATGTTCCCTCATGGTTCACTTTCTTGTCACTCTTGGGAGTCCTGTACCTTACTCCCAAAAGTGAACTTGCCTTTTTAAAACTCTCATTTAAACTCAAACTATTTGCAGTTATTAGGAGTGTAATCTGAGACCCAGACACTAAAATCTTTCAAGAGTTAATAGAGTTAGTCAAGGATGTAGGTTTGCTTGCTGAGCTGAAAAGTTAATTTCCAGATGTTTCGTTACCTTACTAAGTAACATCTTCAGTGGTGAAAATGTGTTGCTGGTTAAAGCGCAGCAGGTCAGGCAGCATCCAAGGAACAGGAAATTCGATGTTTCGGGCACAAGCCCTTCATCAGGAATGCTGAAAATGTGTTGCTGGTTAAAGCACAGCAGCTGAAAATGTGTTGCTGGTGAAAGGGCTGTGTGATGAAGGGCTTGTGCCCGAGACGTCGAATTTCCTGTTCCTTATTCCTGATGAAGGGCTTGTGCCCGAAACGTCGAATTTCCTGTTCCTTCATTCCTGATGAAGGGCTTGTGCCCGAAACGTCGAATTTCCTGTTCCTTGGATGCTGCTTGACCTGCTGCGCTTTAACCAGCAACACATTTTCAGCTCTGATCTCCACCATCTTCAGACCTCACTTTTTACTCGAACATCTTCAGTGGACCTCATGCAAATCAAAAAAATTCCTGCTTTTTATTTATATGCTTGGGTTTCTTTGGGTTAGTGATTTCATTTCTTGTGGTGATGTTATTTCCTGTGGTGAAGTCACTTCCTGTTCCTTTTCTCAGGAAGTGGTAGATGTGGTCTAACTCGATGTGTTGTTGATAGAGTTCCAGTTGGAATGCCATGCTTCTAGGAATTCTCGTGCGTGTCTTTCTTTGTCTTGTCCTAGGATGAATGTGTCATCCCAGCTGAAGTGGTGTCCTTCCTCATCCATATGTGAAGTTACTAGTGAGAGAGGGTCATGTCTTTTTGTAGCTAGTTGATGTTCATGTATCCTGGCGGCTAAAAAATAAACCCTACATTGGACTTAAAGGCAGAAAACTAGTCTCTTTCTGATCAGAGAAAGAGGCTGGGGACCAGAGAGAGAGGTTGGGGAACCAGAGAAAGAGGTTGGGGAAACCAGAGAAAGAGACTGGGGATCTTATATAAAGATTCATTGGGGATCAGACAAAGTATCTTACTGGGGATTATGGAATGAATCTCATTGGGGGTCAGAGAAAGAGATTAATTGGGGATCAGAGGAAGAGTCTCACTGCAGATCTGAGGAAAAAAACTGGGAACCAGAGAAAAATTCTCACTGGGGATCAGGCAAAGAGAGTCACTTCTGATCAGAGAAACAATCTCAGTGGGTATTAGGGAAATAGTTGCACTGGAGTTCAGGTAAAAAGACTGGGAAATCACAGAATGAGTCTCACTATGGATCCAACCAAAGGAATTACTTGGAATCTGCGAATGGGTCTCAGAGATCAGGGAAAGTGACTCAGTGGAGATCAAAGAAAGAGTTTCACTGGGGATCAGGTAAAGAGACTGGGATCACAAAAAGAGTCTCACTGGGAATCAGACAAAGAGACTCACTGGGGATCAGAGAACAAGACTCACTGAGGATCATGGAAAGATGGTATCAGAGAAAGAATCCCACTGGGATCACAGAAAGGGAGTCACGTGGGATCAGAGGTAAGGAGTGACTTCAGAGAAAGAATCTCAGTAGTGATCAGATAATGAGACTCACCGTCAGAGAAAGAGACTGGGGATTAGAGCAGAGACTCAATGGGGATCTGAGAAAAAGAGTTGCTGGAAACCAGATAAAAGGAGTGGGGATCAGAGAAAAAAACGTGACTGGAAACCAGAGAAATGGACTTGGTATCAGAGAAAGGGACTGGAGGTCAGAGAACAAGGCTCACTGGTGATCAGTAACAGACTCCCACTGGGGATCAGAGAAAGGGTCAAACTTGGGAATCAGAGAGAGTGGGGAACAGAGAAAGGGTCTTACTGGAGAAAGGAGAAAGGGACTCACTGTGGATCACTGGGTAGCATTGTAAGAAACTCACTGAGGATAAGGCAAAGGGACTCAGTGGGAATTAGGCAGAGCGACTTATTGAAAATTAGGGAAAGAAATTCACTGGGAACTTGGGAAACAGAATCTGGGGATTGGAGAAGGAGACTTGTTGGAGATGAGGGAAAGAGATTCTCTGGATATCAGGGAAAGATGCGCTGTGAATATTAGGAAGAGAGGCTCTGGAGATCAGGAACAGGGACTCGACGTGATTCAGGGAAAGGGTTTCACTGTGGATCAAGGAGATAGACTCACTGAAGATCATGGAAAAAGACTCTGGGGACCAATGACAGACTACCTGTGGATCTCTGTGGATCACGAGACTATCTGTAGATTGATGAGAGACTCTGGGTATCAAGCAGAGACCGACTGGGTAGTGTGGCAATTTTCCACTTTTTAAGGTAGATGCTTATGTTGTAACCGTACTGGAAGAGCTTGGTTAGGGGTGTGGCAGATTGTGAAGCACGAGTCTTCAGTATTATTGCCAGAATGTTAACAAGGCCATACTCTTTGCAGTATCTAGTGCCTCCAACCATTTACAGTGTCATAGAGTTGCACAGCACTGAAACAGACCCTTCAGTCCAACTTATCCATGCTGACCAAATATGCTAAATTAATCTAATCCCATTTGCCACATTCTTCTAAACTCTTTCCACTTATGTACCCATGAATGTGTTGGCCTAGTGGCATTATCGCGGGACTACTAATCTAGAAACCCAGCTCATGTTTAGGGCAGATGGTGGGATTTGAATTCAATTTTTTAAAAAAAGCTGAAGTTAAGAATCTACTGATGACTATGAAACTATTGTTGGTTGTTAGAGAAAACCCATCTGGTTCATTAGTGTCCTTCAGTGCTGTCCTCACTTGGTCTGGCCTACATGTGACTCCAGACCCACAGCAATGTGATTGACTCTCAACCACCCTCTGAAATGGCCTGGCAAACTATTTAGTTCTACGAATTGTAAGAAAGTCAAGGAAATGAAACCGGATGGATCACCTGACATAGACTCAGCACCGGAAAAGACAAAAGCAGAAAGAGCCCTGTTGACCCTGCAAAGTCCTCATTACAATCACCTGGGGAGTCTTGCCAAAATTCAGAGATCTGTCTCACAGACTAGTGACGCAATAGTCTGACATTGTCATATTCACAGAATCATACCTTACAGTTTCAGTGTCTGCTTTGCCTGTTGTTGAATCCACTGAAGAAGGTATGTGGGAAAAGTGGGGTTATGAGCAAATAACAAAAAATATCACTCACGATCCCTCAAAAATCATCTAAATGTCTAACACAAAGTATAGCACAGTCTGAATGAAGATTTAAACCATATTTATTAATGAAATGGAAGTAAGTTTAGCACATTACATTCAAAAATATTGTTAATGCAGGGCAGAAGGTTATCGTCACCACCATCTTCAGGTGCAGTTGTGGTTGCAGAAGTGGATGCTATGGTTCATTGTCTTCTGACTGTTTCTTGGGGCCTGTTTTAAAGAAAGACATCCAGGTTTTGTTGCTTTGCCCTTTTTCTTCCGTCATGTGAAGAATCTGTTCACAGGGTACCAGATGATAAGACCTTACGACAACTGCAGCAGAAATTATGCCATTTAGCCAAACAAGTCTGCTTCACCATTCAATCTTGGCTGATTGATTTTTCAACCCCATTTTCCCACTTTATTCCCCTAACCTTTGATCTCCTTGGCAATCAAGAACTTATCTATCGCTGTCTTAAATACATTCAGTGACATGGCCTCCACAGTCTTCTGTGGCAATAAATTCCACAGATTTGCCACTCTCTGACTAAAGAAGCTTCTCCTCATCTCCATTCTAAAGGGTCTGCCCTTCACTCTAAGGCTGTGCCCTAGGGTCCTCATCTCTCCTGCCAATGGAAACATCTTCTCAATGTCCACACTGTCCAGGCTGTTCAGTGTTTTGTAAGTTTTGTAAGTTTCAATCAGATTCCTCCCTCACATCCCTCTAATGTCCATTGAGTACAGTCCCAGAGTCCTTAAACATTCCTCATATGTCACTGAAGAACTGCTACCCTGCTCCATTGTAATTGTTGTCCCAAAAGAGTGACAACTGCCTCTCTATTTCCCTTAAGATTGAGTGGAAAGCTCTTGTGGGGTTGTATCCTGGACTTCATCTTCTTCATTTCCAGCTTCCACTTCCCCCTTAGTGCAAGCTGTTGTGGATCAGCTGTCGAGAGATCTTCACAGTGTGACTCAAGCAGCTCTTCAATATCCTCACTTTCCACTTCTTCAAAACCAATCTGCTTTGCAAGGGCAGCACAATGCTCTTCGATTTTTAGGAGCTCCTCTGACAGTTCACATCCTTTAGAATCTTGAAAAAATTTCAGGAGAAGCTGCTGCCAAACTGCATGCAGCCCTTACTGACATCACCTCAGGCTTCCACAATAATGTCAATAGCATTCTTGATGTTAAAGCTCTTCCAAAATTGAAGAACACTGTCCTTATTATCCCTGTCAGTAGCTGCAATCAGCCTCTTAAATGCGTCTTAAATAATAAGCTCTAAAAGTTGATATTGCACCTGGTCCATGGGTTTAATGAGAGTGGTTGCATTTTGGGATAGAAATGGCACTTTGATGTTTTCAGAAAGTTCACCAATGGTGGCAGGATGGCTTAGCGCACTAGCCTGGATGTGGAGAACCTTGAAATCCAATGTTTCTTTTCTTGCAATACAGTCTAAAAATATTTTCCAACATCAACAGTAAGTCAGAAAAACAAATTGTCCCATCATCTAACCATTTTAGCTTGACCTAAAGAAGATGCCTAGAGTAGACTTCAGGTAACCTTTCAAGGCTCGTGGATTGGCAGAGTGGTGCACCATTACAGGCTTAAACTTTAAGTCTCCATTGGCGTTGGCATCAAGCAGCACAGTCATACAATCCTTTGCCACCCTAAAGCCTGGAGCATGTGCTTCACTCTTAGAAATGCACATTCTTCCTAGCATTAACTTCCAGTAAAAACCTGTCTCATCCAAACTGAAGATTCGATCTAACGTGTAGCTTGTCTCTCTTTTTATCTTTGGGAAGAAATGCCAGTACATGCTCCTCATCTGCACTTGCAGCTTCACTACAATGCATTGTTAGATGTAAAGCAGTTCTTAGAATCAGCAGGATTTTGAGCTTTTTTCCTTTAAGTCTTCACAAATGGACTAAGCTTTTCCTTTTATGACAAGAAATGTGGTCCCAGATTACTTTTTTTGTTTGATCTCCTTAGGAGCCTCTCCATCTTCTCAAGTTCTTTTGGCCATGACCTCACGGATTTACTGGCACTCAGACTTGTTCCAGCAATACAGCTTGCTTTAATCTTGTCAGCATTGCCTCCAATGGTGCATAATGTAGACTCTCATTCCTGTTAAGCGCGTTGTATCACATGCTCTCTCATTATGCTCAAAATGCTTTAAAACATCTAGCTTCTCTTCCAGTGTTATAGCCTTTCTTTTGCATTCACCACCTGCAATTTTATCACTCGAACGATTCCTGCTAATACTCTTGTGACAATGCACCTCCATTTTTGCAAAAAAAGAGAATCTAGGAATAGGCTGTGTGATATTTGGGTACAGGAACAAAGTAGAAAGGCAAATGATATACATCAGAATAATGGAGTCCTGCAGGAATTATAGCTTTAGAGAGACTTTACCTCAAGCATTGGGTACAGTTTTGATCTTTCCTAAAGAATATTCTTGTCTCAGAGGAGAACAATGAACATTCATTAATTTTTGAAATGGAGCTGTTCAATGTATAATACTGTATCTTTCACATACCTTTGACAGCAGCTAATGCTGGTACATGCACAGAACAGTGCAGAGACGCCAGCGCTGATATTGGTGCATGGACAGACTGAAGCACGTGAAACAATCACTGCTGGGATTGTTATAAGCAAATCACGCTGCCAGAACCTGCGTTATCAAAGAATTACCTCTACTTTTATTGAATTGAAATTCCACATCAAGATTAGAACCAAGATCACCAGAACATTAGCTGAATTTCTGGAATAATAGTCTCATAATACCACTTCAACCATGACTAACATGAACATTGCTGCATTGCCACCACCATTCACCCATCCCCAAAGATGAATATTGAGGTGAAGGCAAACTGGTTGCATTATGAAGACATTAACAATTACTGTGTAGTGCTCAGCAACAAAGCAAGAATTTTGTGGTAACACGTTATGCTTGAAGGTAAAATCTTTAGACCTGAGTTTACCACAAGTAGACATCATGTAGAGAAGAATTTTGTCAAGCCATCATCTACCAAACTTTGCAGGAATACAATAGAAATATTTTTTTTAAAAGCCAAAGGGAAATGCACAAATGATATTCAAATGTGGAACTGCCTAGTTTATGCATAGAACAAATATAAGGATACTACCCAGCATTATTGTGTCTCAAACAACCTAGAGAGTAAAATTGTGGAAGATTACCATTAAAACAATCAGTACTCCAGTACAACATAGAATGGCAAGGCACCCACAAGTCAAAAACACTGAAGTCATCAGTCTAGATCTCAAATAATTCATATTGTCATCATGATGTGAGAGGTTTAGTCAATCACCGCATATTATACAGATTCTGGATATGTGGAGATCTAAGTTCTCTGTTAATAAATATTGCAATCACCTGACAATGTACATTTTTACCTCTACTATAGGTCATTAACCTGATAAAGTCACAGTCAGTCACATAGACCCTTTGGTCCTGCTAGTCTATGCCTATCATGCTCCAAAATTAAACTTGTCCCACTTCCGGGCCCATATCCCTCAAAACCTTTCCTAATCATGTACTTATCTCAATGTCTTTTAAATGCTGTAACTGTACCTGCATCCACTACTTCCTCTGACAGTTCATTTCACACTAACCATTCTCTTTGTGAAATAGTTGCCTATTATCCTTTTTAAAACTTTCTCCTGTCACCTTAATAATAGGCATCTAGTTTTACAGGAAAAGGTCAATGTCCGATGAGATTGGTATGTTGCAGGGCTGATTAGAAGAATGAGAGGAGATCTAATAGAGGTACTGTATGTCAACATTAGAGGAGGTGGACAAAGTCTCCTCATCTGGTGTAATTTGGAGCAGAGGTCGTAATTTGATAAAGGCAGATTTAAAACAGAAACTATTCTCTCAAAGGGTGACAATTCCGTGAAATGAACTATCACAGACTGGTGAACTGTGGCACATTGAGTTAATTGAAGGAGATAAAGATATTTTATTTAGGAACAAGCTGAAGCATTGCAGGGAGCAGGCAAAAGTGGAGCTGAGGCGGCTGGGCAGCACAGACTCAGAAAGGGATGGACTCGGAGTGGAATGAGGAGGAAGGCATCGGCGATGAGGAGGTTGGGGAAGGGGAAGAGGAGGATGGGGAAGGAGACGAAGAGGACGGGGAGGGAGATGAAGAGGTTGGAGCAGAGGATGAGGAGGACGGGGAGGGGGATGAGGAGGACGGGGAAGAGGGTGAAGAGAATGGGGAAGAGGATGAGGAGGACGGGGAAGGGGACGAAGAGGACGGGGAGGGAGATGAAGAGGTTGGAGCAGAGGATGAGGAGGACGGGGAAGAGAATGAGGAGGATGGGGAAGGGGACGAAGAGGACGGGGAAGGGGATGAGGAGGATGGGGAAGGGGGTGAAGAGAATGCGGAAGAGGATGAGGAGGACGGGGAAGGGGACGAAGAGGACGGGGAAGGGGATGAAGAGGTTGGGGCAGAGAATGAGGAGGACGGGGAAGAGGATGAGGAGGACGGGGAAAGGAACGAAGAGGACGGGGAAGGGGATGAGGAGGATGGGGAAGGGGACGAAGAGGACGGGGAAGGGGATGAGGAGGATGGGGAGGGGGAGGAGGAGGATGGGGAAAGGGACGAAGAGGATGGGGAAGGGGATGAAGAGAATGGTGATGGGGTCGAAGAGGATGGGGAAGGAGATGAAGAGGACGGGGAAGGGGATGAAGAGGATGGGGAAGGGGATGAGGATGATGGGGAGGGGGATGGGGAGAGAGATGAGGAGGATGGGGAAGAGGGTGACGAGGATGGGGTGGGGGGTGAAGAGGACGGGGAAGGGGATGAGGAGGATGAGGAAGATGATGAGGAGGATGGGGAAAGGGATGAGGCGGACAGGGAAGGGGACGAAGAGGACGCGGAAGGGGATGAGATGGATTGTGAAGGGGATGAAGAGAGGTTGGAGATGGCAAGGGGGAGGTCAGGGATGGCGAGAGGGCGGGGGAGGTCAGTAACGCCAGCAGGTAGGGGTAGGAGTATGGGTAGGGGTAGGGGTAAGGCGGGGACAGCGACGGGGGGAGGTCGGGGACGGGGAGTTCGGGGACGGCGACGGGGGGAGGTCGGGGACAGAGATGTAGGAAAGGGGAGGTTGGGGACGGTGAAAGGGAAATCGGGGAATGAAATGGGAGCAGGTAGGGGTTGGCGTGGGTTGGTCGTGGAAAGCGGTGGAGGGAGGTCGGGGACTTCAGGGGTTAGATCTGGAAAAGCAGTGGGTAGATTGCGGACCCCGGGGAAGAAGCTGGGATCTGCAGGAGCTAAGCCAGGCTCGGCAGGGAAGAAGCTGGGATCTGCAGGAGCTAAGCCAGGCTCGGCAGGGAAGAAGTTGGGAACTGCAGGAGCAAAGTCAGGGACCTCAGGGAAGAAGCTTGGAAATGCGGGAGCAAAGTCGGAGACTGCGGGGAAGAAGCTGGGATCCGCGGGAGCAAAGTCGGAGACTGCGGGGAAGAAGCTGGGATCCGCGGGAGCAAAGTCGGGGACCGCGGGGAAGAAACTGGGATCTGCGGGAGCTAAGTCAGGGACCGCGGGGAAGAAGCTGGGAACTGCGGGAGCAAAGTCAGGGACCGCGGGGAAGAAACTGGGATCTGCGGGAGCAAAGTCAGGGACCGCGGGGAAGAAGCTGGGATCTGCGGGAGCTAAGTCAGGGACCGCGGGGAAGAAGCTGGGAACTGCGGGAGCAAAGTCGGGGACCGCGGGGAAGAAGCTGGGAACTGCGGGAGCAAAGTCAGGGACCTCGGGAAAAAAGGTGGGAACTGTGGGAGTTAAGTCCGGGACTAGGGGAGGTCGGTTGAGAACCGTGGGGGATAAGTTGGGAACGGTGGGAGGCATGTCGAGGTGTAGGTCAGGGACAGCAGAATGTAGGTCGGGGATGACGAAGGGGGCAGGTCGGGGACGGCGATGTGTGGAGGTCAGCGACAGCGATGGGGAGGTGGTTCATAGTAGCTCTGAAGAGTTGGATGGGGAAGATAACTCCATGTCCACCAATGGCTTCTGGGTCTGGCTCAGGGCCTTTTTCGGACGGTGCTGTCATTGGATCCACTGTCCGAGGCCTTCACTGCCTTGTAATGATGGAAAAGGAGCGGGGAAGTTGGAGGAGAAGGATTAGGGTGGAGAAGGGAAGGTGAGAGGTAACAGGGGGAGCGTGATAGGCGGAAGGTGAAGGGTGGAGGGAAGGTGAGAGAGTGGAGTTGGGATGGGCGAGAGGGGGTACCGAAAGGAGAGTGGGTGTGGAACATGAGAAGGTCATTGAACCCTTGAAATTTTCCTACCCGTCAGTGAGATCCGGCCTAATTCCTTATACCTGTCTTTGGCCCATATCCTTTAATATGTTTCTGCTTAACAAAAAAAGTCATCTATCTCACATTTAACGTGAACAAGTGATCCCAGTCTAGCTCTAATTCTGAGAGAGAAAAAGGTGGGAGATAGATAACAGAGATGGGCAGAAAATTGGGAAAGGTTGATGGCTGGGGGAAGGGGAGACTGTGGGAGGTTGTGTGAGAAAGGATTTATGTGGAGAGAGAATGGTTGGATCAGAAGGAGGGAGAACTGTGAGCGTTGGGTCCAATGGGAGTGTGATGCTTTAGCAGAGAAGGTGGAGATGAATGACTTGTGTGAATGTGAAACATGATAGAGAGAGAAAATTGTTGGCCACCGTGTACTTCCTGCCGGAATGCCTCAAGAAACAAGTATTATCACGACGTGTCAAATGCAAATCACCTCTCAACACCCCACAAGCCAGGGGAACAGCAGAACAGAATGCCTGAAGGATGCTACGAGAAATAATAAATTATGCCCACAACCGACTCCACAAATATGAATGAGAAATTTCATGCCAAAAAACTCTGTTCACTAACATGACTGATTATGAATGGAGAATTACCATAGAACAAGTCATCAACACTAAACAACAATGGACCAAGACAAAGAAAATATTAGCCCTGCAAGAAAAACTGGCCAAGCTTATGCAAAGCAATAACACGGACTATAAAGAGACTTGAAGAACCTGTCAGATCAACTACTCACAGACAATGAAAAAGCCATCCTAGTACGAGGGGTGAACTTACAACAATGGGAACATGGACAAAAAGAACTTCCAAGCAGCACTGGAATCCACCCTGAAAGACAATGGACAAAATCCAGCAGACCATCAGACAGACAGTAGCACCAACACTAAGCAGAAAGAAAGAAGGGAACACCCTCAACACACAGGAAAGAAAAACCCTGGAAGGACTCAGAAAAGACAGAAACATCTTAATCCTACTGATACCACCATAGTCGGTTGAATCTCAGATGGCGATGAAACAGACTACAAACAGGAGGCGGAAGACCTGAAAAAGTGGTGCACTGAGAACAACCTAGCTCTCAATGCTAGCAAAACTAAGCAACTCATTATTGACTTTCAGCGGGATGTTACTCATGTCCCCCTACACATTAACAGCACAGAGGTGGAACGAGTGGAGAGTGTCAAGCTCCTGGGAGTGGTCATCCACAACAAGCTTTCTTGGACTCTTCATGTGGGTGCACTGTTACAAAGGCCCAACAACGTCTCTTCTTCCTCAGGCAGCTGAGGAAATTTGGCATGATGGTGAATACCCTTGACAACTTTTCTCGGTGTGCCATCTGTCTGGATGTATCACTACCTGGTATGGCAACTGTACCATTCAAGATTGGAGATGGTTACAGAGAGTGGGGAACTCGTCCCGGACAATCACAAAGGCCACTGTCAAGGAAAGGCCGCCATCATTCTCAAAGATTCATCCCACCCTGGCAACGTTTTCCTAGAACCTTTACCATCAGGAATAAGGTACAGAAGCCTGAACACACACACCAGCCAGGTTCGTAACACCTTCTACCTACTGCTGTTAGAATACTGAATAGGTTCACAAACTCTTAACATTTGCCTGTACCTGTGTTTTTGTTTTTATCGCTGTTTACCTATTATTTACTATCTATGCTACTTCACTCTGTGATCTGCCTAGCAAGACAAAGTTTTTCACTATGCCTCAATACATGTGAAAATAAATTGAATTCAAGGTGAAGAGTGCATGACCATCATTCTGAACAGAACACAGTACATTGAAAAAACTACTCACAGTTACCAACACCTACAAACAGGTGACGATGGACCTGACTCCATGGCTTGAAAACTGTATTGCAGAAGGTCTGAGGAAACTTCACAAGGCAGGTGAAATTAACAAGTTAGACCTCCAAAGAATGAAACCTGAAGGATCCAAAACACCCCATATCTATGGATTACCAAAGGTACATAAAATAACATCCCTGCCCCAGACCTATAGTCTCACTTCTCGGTAGACCAACATACAGACTAGCAAAGGAACTGCAACGCAAACTGAAACACCTTGTGGAAGACTCAAGCCACTCCATCCACTCTATCCAGGAATTCCTTAACAATAATAACATCAAGGTAGAGGTCGACAAGGTCATAGTTTCCTTATGTCCGAAACATCGAATTTCCTGTTCCTTGGATGCTGCCTGACCTGCTGCGCTTTAACCAGCAACACATTTTCAGCTCTGATCTCCAGCATCTGCAGACCTCACTTTTTACTCTCACAAGAGACCAAGACACACAATCAGCAAGCAGGACAGAACTCCAGTGCTTCATCAGAGGCTCACTGATGGTGTTACTTAGCATGGTGACAGAACATCTGAGAACAAATCTACCAGTTTAGCAAGCAAACTTACAATGAGAGAGAAGGAGAGAAAGAGAGACTGGGAAGTGAGAGAATAAAATATCCCTTGTACATAGTGGTGACTGATTCAGCACAAGTTTAGTTTTAACTAATAATATGTTTTGGAAATGGAACTGTACATGAAGATATTCAAAAACAAAAGGGCAATTATGATGAGAACGTTTATAAGGTATGAGCATGCAGGGAAAGGTTTAAGTTTGCTTGACAAAGGCTCAGCTAGCATGACCTCAACCAGATAAGAACTTGCAGTAAACAATGAGGTGCTGGAGGCAAGGGTAGCAATTTTACAAGGAACATCAATTGTGAAATACCAGATGGCTTAATCTTTATTGTTGATCCTCACTGATTCTAACGGTCATCCAATCAATATAGATGTTGCCTTATTTGGATGCTGCTCTCTGTAACTGATAATATAATTCCTTAAGAATCTGCTGTTCGAGAAAAGAGCAAGAACTCATCTTTGTGTACATGGGTGATCGCTGTCTCTCCATGGCTTGTAATAAAAGTAAAGAAGATAGAGACATACTGTGTCTCCGAGTGTTTGCTTTGACTGATACCGGGATATGGAAACAGGACAACAACCAAAGTCATGGTTGATCCTGATACTCCCTGCACTCTGATCATTTACTGATGTTATCCTGAAATGGACTATTTCCACAATGCTCTACATGCAGCTCAAAGTAATATTTTTCTCATTGTCCAACTTTACGGCTTGTGTTTGTCCTCTTTCAATCAGTATGTTTCTTTTTAACAGTTTGGAAGCACATTCCAGATTTACTACCAGCACAGTGGGAATGTGCAGAATTAGATGTTTAGTTGCCAGTCATAGAGTCATACAGATGTACAGCATGGAATCAGATCCTTTGGTCCAACCCATCCATGCAGGTTTCTATTATGATCTCTTGCATTGCTATCTGCGGTACAGCTAAGATTAACCTCTGAGGTGTTACTTTCTAGTTTCTTCCTTGGCTTCCTCATGTCTGTTTGTTGACTAGTTTGATTTTGTACCATATCCTTACAAGCAGTAGGTACAGTGTCAGAATAAAGGGGCACCAAGTTATGAGTGAGATGAAGAATTTCTTCTTTCAAAAGGGTGCATCTTTGGAATGCCTTGCCACAGAGACCTATTGGGGCCAGAGACCTTGTGTATCTTTAAGGCTAAGATGGGTAGATTCTTGATCATGAGGGGAATTCGAGGGTTATAGGGTAAAGGCAAGAAAGTAGACATGAGGAATGTTGGTTCAGTCAAACAGCCTACTCTTGTGCCTCTTCCTGTTACCTTGGTAAATCAACTTACCAACTTTGATTCATGCATGTAAGGTGTTATTTTTGCAAACTATAGAATTCTCTATTGCTATTGCTTTCCCAATATTCCTGCTTGACACCCCTCAGCCTCATTCCCCCCTACCTGTGCAGTTGAGCCAGCGATGATATGGATTATGGAGCTGGAGAATGAGGTACCCTGAGGGCACCCCTGTTCTATGTAACTAATTCTCCTTGGCTAGTTGACAATTATCCCATCCCTTTTTCCCTTCACATGTATAACCTATGGGGGGGGGGGGCAACATGTAGAAATATGCTGTTTACAAAGCACTCAGTTTTGCATATGTGACATAGAAATACCAGCTGCTGATTAAGCTCTTATATCCAGAGCTCAAGCTGCTCCAACTAATAACCCTTTCTGCATATGCATTCGGCCTGGCCTCCACAACCCCCGTGGAGTTCCCATATACAAACCACATGTTCTTCATAAATTACTTTGACTTTGATATAGGAAGTACAGCTATAAAGTTAGCAGATAATACAAAGCTTAACCACATTCTAGTTAGTGAGCAGTGTAGCTACAAACTTCAGGAGGACATGCAGTTTGCTGAAATGGCAAAAGAGAAAGTTTGAACAGGCTGTTTTCCCTGGAGCATCGGAAGCTGAGGGGTGACCTTATATCGGTTTATAAAATCATGAGGGGCATGGATAGGGTAAATAGACAAACGTCTATTTTCTGGGGTGGGGGAGTCCAGAACTAGAGGGCATAGGTTTAGGGTGAGAGGGGAAAGATATAAAAGACACCTAAGGGGCAACCTTTTCACGCAGAGGGTGGTATGTATATAGAATAAGCTGTCAGAGGAAGTGGTGGAGGCTGGTACAATTACAACATTTAAAAGGCATCTGGATTGGTTTGTGGGACTAGATTGGGTTGGGAAATCTGGTCGGCATGGATGAGTTGGACCAAAGGGTCTGGTTCTGTGCTGTACATCTCTATGACTCTATGTGTTGCTTTAATCCAACTGAGTTGTAAATGATACACTGCGCAGGAGGCGATTGTATCAATATTGAGCTGGTACAAGGATAGATGGTCCTGCGGTGCACATTCACGAATTACTAATGGTGGGAGAGTCAAGTGACTCAATGTTAACTATATGGGATACTTGGCACACAACTGTATGGAATCTTTTTAAAAAGTTTTGCTAAAGTTTTGTAAATTTCTGGACTGGGCCCCACGCTTCAGGAAAGATGGCAGTGTTCTGGAGTAGATGTGAGCAATTTACTAGGACAACACAATTTCTTCAGTGCTATGTTTTCACAATGTCAGTGATCATGGTTCTGCATGGGCTTGATAACAGCCAACATGTTAGTGTTGGTCCCAAATGTTGTACATGTTCTGCCTCTTAACTGTGGTTTATTTTCCATTTTTGTGGTCTATTTCACTTCTTATTCAGTGATCCTCAATTTTACCTCTCATGACCAGATGTTGTTTCAAACTAAGTACGTTCCAAGGAAATTTCTTTTTCTTGATCACCTTCAAAAAGCTTTGCTCAGAATGTCCTCATTCATCATGACTCACCATTATGTCTCATACTGCATCTCTCCCTTTAGCTTTTCTTCCATGTCATTGTTGTGCTCGCGTTCCAACTCTCATCTCTATTTTACCAAAATACTGTTGTGGTTCTGTTTGCCGAGCTGGGAGTTTTTCTTGCAAACGTTTCGTCCCCTTTCTAGGTGACATCTTCAGTGTTTGGGAGCCTCCTGTGAAGCGCTTCTGTGCTGATTCCTCTGGCATTTATTCTGGTTTGAATCTGTCGCTTCTGGTTGTCAGTAGCTGTCCGCTGCAGTGGCCGGTATATAGGGTATATATATAGACCCTATATACCGGCCACTGCAGCGGACAGCTACTGACAACCGGAAGCGGCAGATTCAAACCAGTATAAATGGCAGAGGAATCAGCACAGAAGCGCTTCACAGGAGGCTCCCAAGCACTGAAGATGTCACCTAGAAAGGGGACGAAACGTTTGCAAGAAAAACTCCCAGCTCGGCGAACAGAACCACAACAACGAGTATCCGAGCTACAAATCTTCTCACAAACCTTGATTACCAAAATACTACATTTTGTTAATCTCACTCTGCTTTCCAGAGTGATTCGTATTGTTGAAATGCTTCAACATTTTTGTGATGTTTGTTTTGCAAGAGATGTCTTGATCATTTTTTTCCATCAGATGTGGTTAAAGTTACAGATAAGCAAATCATTCTACTTGTTTTATTTCTTTAGATGGCACTGTTATTTGCATCTACATTTACTCCTTTTCTTTGATGCAGCTCCTATGCATATTGTTTTTTGCAGTTTATTATGATCCATTATCTATTCCTGTTTTATCTAAAAGGCTTTGCAGATGTTCCTTTGTACCTTCAATAATTATTGCCATCTGCATTTCTCAAGTTTTTTTTATCCGGTTGGAGAGATTGGCAAGGTTGGGATTGTTCACAGAGCAGGGAAGGTTAAGGGAAGATTTAGTTGAAGTGGTTTAATCATGAAGGATTTTATGGAGAAAGCTGGGACAAAGTTTCCTCTAGATCAATGGACCGGTAGTTAGGAGTCATAGATTTAAATTACTGGATAAAAGAATAAGAAAGCAAATGAGAAGAAATCACTTCACATATTGGGGTTTTAAGGTCAGGAATGTAATAAGTTTTTGGAATCAACTTCCATGAGAATCTTTAGAGGGCAATTAGCCCTGTATTTGTAAAGGACAAATTTGTAAGTCTTATAGGAGAAAAGGATGAGTAGATGTAAGTCTAAATGAGAATGTTCCATCAAAGAGCCAGCACAGACACAACAGGTAGAATGGCCTCTTGTGCTTTAAGATTCCATGAGGAGAATTTATTGATGCGGTGAGATACCTGCGAGGGCAATGGAGACAACTTGTGTAGCAAGTTTCAAGAGAACTGGATAAATACTTAAAGGACTAAAATGTGATGGCTATGGAGCGGGAACAGGTCAGGTAGTGGGAATAATTGGGTCATACAGCTAGCACAGACAGGATGGGACAAATTGGCTCATTTGTTATTTCATTCTGAGTCTTTCACACTAATCTGCAACATAATTGCTTACAGTCTTCAAAACTGGGAAACTATTAAAATAAATCTTTCATTCCACAATGACAGACTTGGGAATAAATAAGACTGTGATAAGCTCCATGATCTTGCTGGAAAAGATTTCAAAGAGATCCAATAAAACTAGTACAGGTAGATCACCAAGGTGTGTTCCATGATGAAACTGTAGTTATGCAAATTCTCTGGGAGGAGCAGTTGTTTTTTCTGGAAATTCTGGTGTCAAAGTTCAGGAGGGACCCAGAAACCTGGAAGTAATGAATAAAGTCACTCAGAGCATCAAGAAGAAGCAAAACAAGTGAAGATAACTGTTACGAAATGCAAGGTATGTTGATACAAGTCAGAAAAGCAACCATTGATGCTGTTTCCACACATGATGTTTAATATTTTTGCTAGAGCCTAAACTTATTCAATGCCATAAGATTTATTTTTCTCTTTAAATTCTTAAATGCCAGAGGGGTTTGTCATTCTCCTGGCCTATAGTTCTGGTTCCACCCTTCAGACTCTCTGCTTGTATTCCTGATGAAGGGCTTTTGCCCAAAACATCGATTTCCTGCTCCTCGGATGCTGCCTGAACTGCTGTGCTCTTCCAGCACCACTAATCCAGAATCTGACATCTTCTCTATGTTGACCCTATTAAGATAGTTTGTACTCCTCAAAAAGCCATTATCAGATTGCATCTAATTTCTTTTCTGGAGAAAATCATCACAAGATATCCAATTGTTTCTGATAGAGATAGCTTTTCAGTTATGGTGCTACTCCAGTAAACATTCACTGCAGTATCTTCAATGCTTCACTATATTTTTAAAATGGGATTTGGACTGTTTGCAATAAACATATGATCCAAGCAAGATTCAAACAACTGCTTTGCTCTTCAATTCCATCCCCCAGAAATAAACCCAAAGTTTTGTCAATTTATAGCCTGTCACCATAACTCTTAACACTGAAATGACTTTGTTAACTATAGGGGATTAAAGATTGGTTAGCCAGAGTTCAAACATGTATTTAGTCTAAATTTTATTCCACCTCTTCCAACACAAAACTCCACCAGACAGATTACTTGTTCACCATATAGTTATTTCAACCACTTGTTTGGATGTGTTATGACACACTTTGGGATAGGGAGGGTTTCAAACCCATGTCTCCTAGTTCAGGGGTACCACTGCACTACAATTTTATATATGTTATTAATAGTACCCAACTATTCCTTAATTGACAATCATGTTTCCCTGGTCCATTTTATTCCAGCGAGATTGTACTAGACAACACCAGCTTGCACTCATTTAGCATCCCCATAACATGACAAAACATGCTATGACAATTCATGGGAGTGATTTATCAAACAAAACCTGGCACCAAGCAGTGTTGGACAGGCCACCAGAGACAATTGTCAGAGGTTTTACGGAGGATCTTAAAGGAGGGGATTGAGAGTTGAAAAGGCAGTGAGGTTTGTGGAGGGAATGCCAGAGCTCTAAATGGCTGAAGTGACACCTATCAATGGCAGAATGAAATGGATATGCAACAGACTGGAATTAGATGGTCAAAAAAACCCTCAAACTTAGAGGAAAAGATTACAAATATAGGGAAGAGTAAGATTGGATAGGTTTGAATCCACTAGGTGAATCCACTATTTTAAGTTTAGTGTTACTGTCCCAGGAGCTACTGATGGAAGAAAATGAGTTGGGAGGTGCAATGTGTAAATGCCTATTAGAAGAATTATCTGCTTTCACAGATGGCTGCAATGTTCTTGCACTCAGCTATCACTCCTTCAAGGGCGAGAATGTGCACAACTTAATGGACTCTCGTGTTTCACATTACAGGGAGGCCGATGAGGAAGAGGCCAATTGTAAAATCAAGCACTCGCCCATTGAGAATGTGGAATTCATATGAACATCCTGAAATGCTGTTTCTTGCTCATCATTTCTCTAATGCCTTGCATGCATTGCTAATAATTCTGAAAACTGCTCCAGTCTTAAAAAAAGGCTCAGACTCCAGAAAGACAAACCAGCTTTCAATATCTATTGAATGTAAAGATAATTGCAAAATACCTTAAAATAAGGTGCCAATTAGGAATCAGGAGCTATCATAACTCAGGCTATTCCTCATTAGCATTATCACACTGAATTTACCTTGGATTCTACTTTAAAACTATTTGCATAACCTGCTTGCTTTCGCTTATTGAATATCATGTACTTTAAAAAGCCAACACAGGCTCTTTCAGCCAAATGGCCACCTGCACTATATCATTCTAGATTATTTTTAATATTGATCTCTTATGACATGGGTATAATATCAATTAAAGCAAATAAAGGGGAAAACTACTAAAATAAGTCTCTAATTCCACCAATGAATTATATTACATGCTATCCTGTATTCCATGGACTGCTGAACTGGAATGCCCAGCTCTACAGAATGGACGTTAAGTCTTGACTCTTCAGGTAAAAGCTAAAACAGCTGTCTGTCAGATAAACTGTTAAACCAAATTTCCTTTTATTCTATTTGAGTAGATCTATCAGATCACTTAGTCATACCTTTGAAGAGCACAGAAGTTTCCCCATGTTTATTTTTCCCATTCTAACCAAGCAACCCGTACCCATAAAGGAATTCCAGACTGACAGCTCCAATTCTGAATGATGGCAATTCAACTTGGAAGGACCCTGACAAGCTGATACATTTTGTTTTCATTGTATTTAAGATTTTACTAATCAAGTAATCCCTTGTCTATCCCAGTTCTGTATTTTTATTTATTCATGGGATGTGGGCATCACTGGCTACACCAGCATTTATCACCCATTCCTAATTGCCCAGAGGGCAGTTAAGAGTCAACCATATCGCTGTGTGTCTGGAGTCACATGGAAGCCAGACCAAGTAAGAATAGCAATTTCCTTCCATAAAGGACAAGAGTGAACCATTTGGATTTTTCCAGCAATCAATGACAGTTTCACAGTCAACTCCTAATTCCATGCTTTTTATTGACTTCAAATTTTACTATCTGCTGTGGTGGGATTTGAATTCAGGTCTCAAGAACATTACTTGGGTCCCTGGACTAATAATCTAGTGATAGTACCACTAGGCCATTGTCTCATATGTTTGTAAGTGTACTTGTGATGTGTGATTTCCTCCACATCTGAGTATGTGAAATAAACTTGTGATGACACTGTCACTTTAAAAAGATTTTATTTTTTTTTGAGAGGTGGTAAAAGCAGAGGTGCCGAAAAGTCTACTCTAACAATGGAGTGGCCAGTTCTCCCAGTTCAGGTTTTTTTCTAGTTTGGTTTAGTTTTAGCAGGCAGTGAGAAGTTGTTGCAGTCCAGAGAAAGGCTCCAAGCTTCAGGAGATGGTTCCTGATGGTTTTCTCTCTGAAATCTCTCCTGTCTGTAAAGATCTTTGTTTTAATTTACCTTTTGCTAAGGGGTGTGTTATGAGATGTTGTGGGAATTGGAATGGTTCTTTAAGTTATGTTGCTGCATCAAGTCAGTTGAGTTTTCAAATAGTTGTCATTCTAAATGCTGTTTTCTTGTGTTTGTGTTTCAGCTGTAATATTTAAATAAATTCTGTTTTGCTTGAAGTCGAGTGATTTGACAGCTGCATCACACCTGGAATATCCATTGCGTGTCTGCTTTTAAAATAAAAAAAGTTAGGATCGAGGCTACGTTCTTAACATGCTTTGAGGGGGCCTGATCTATAACAAACCCAACTTCTGTTGCAACTTTGGTAAATTTAAAAGTTGAATCTTCAGAAACAAGGAGATTGGAGGAAATATTATGAGATGCAAGTTGACTAAAACACATTAGGGAACGTTACTTAACGGATTGCTTATTCAGTGTCCATAGCAAATATTTGAAGAGTGCATGGAAATGCAATAATTATTCATTTCTGTCTGCTAAAAAATAATGTGGGAATGTTGCCCGACCATAGCTAACAAGGGAAATTAGGGATAGTATTAGATTCAAGGAAGGGACACAAAAATTAGTCAACAAACAAGCAGCACACTTGAGGAATAGGAACAGTATACGTTTTAGTGAAGGAAGACAAAGGGATTGATTAAGAGGGGCCAAATAGAATATGAGTGTAAGCTTGTGGTGAACATACAAACATTATAAAAGCTCTATAGGTATTTGAAAAGAAAGAGATAAGTGATGTCAAATGTAGGTCCTTACAGTCAGAAATGGGTGGGAATCAAAGATGGCAGACCAATTTAATACATATTTGACTCCACCTTTAGTAAGGCCTGAAACGTTGATTTTCCTGCTCCTCGGATGCAGCTTGACCGGTTGTGCTTTTCCAGCACCACACTCTTCAACTCTGATCTCCAGCATCTGCAGTCCTCACTTTCAGAAAGGTGGACACAAATAATTCCCCAAACATGTGTTGTGGAACAGAGGATCTAGTGAGAGGGAAGACCCGAAACAAAGCCAGTATTATTAGGAAAATGATACTGTGAAATTGACAGATTTTAGAAATCTGATTGGTGATCTCACTGAAACTCATATGAAATTTTAATAGGATGAGACAGAGTAAATGCAGGAAAATTGTTCCCAATATCTGGGGAGTCGAGCACCATGGGTCGCAGTTTAAGGATACACGGTAGGCCATTTAGAACCAAGGTGAGGATAAATTCCTTCACAGACAGTGTGAGCCTATGGAATTTGCTACCACAGAAGGCAACTGAGGCTAAAAAGACTAAATGTTTTTAAGAAATGTTCTTACAGCTAAAAAGATAAAGGCAAATGGAGTGAAACTAAGAACAAGGTACTGAGTTGAATAATCATATTGAGCAAGCTTGAAGGGCTAAATGCTCATTTCTATTCCTAGCTTCTATGTGTCTGCAAGTGCCAGGGACCCAGGTTTGATTCTGGCTTCAGCGACTGTCTGATTGGAGTTTGCACATTCTCCCTGTGTCTGCTTGTCCAGATTTCTCCCACAATCCAAAGATGTGTAGGTTTGGTGAACTGGCTATGCTAAATTGCCCATAGTGTTCAGGGATGTGTCGGTTAGGTGCATTAGTCAGAGGTAAATGTCAAGTAGTAGGGTAGGGGAATGATCTGGGTGGGTTACTCTTCGATGTGGACGTGTTGGGCCAAATGGCCTGTTTCCACACTGTAGGGATTCTGTGATTCTATGGTACAAGTACTTGGACTACTTCTATTTTTGATGTGTTTTACATTTTGCAATTGAAGATGCAGGATACAATTTTGGAACTTGAATATGGCACAAAAGTTTGGAAAAATGGTGAACGACAAGGAAATGAGTAACAGACTTTGAGGAGCTGAGTTAGTTGATGGAAGGAGCAGATGTGTGGTAAATCAAATTCAGAAAAAATGAGTGATACATTTTGGTTAAAAAGAATAAAGAGAGAACATGCAATGTAAATGTTACAATTCTAAAGTGAGACATTACAAAGCTAACAATTCGTCTATTATAGAGGTGGGGGTTCAGAGGAAGCAACCAATAGTAATGGATTCCCAACTTGATAATGCTATACTTTAATGCATGGATGCAGCTTGCAGGCTGTAAGGACTTGCAGGAAGATTCCCTTTCACAGTAATGGGAAGAGGCATGCTATATGGAACCAAGAAATATGACTTGAGATTGTAGAGAAAGTTAGCAGCATGAACGTGATAAGCTTCTTGATCCGGTGCTTGAATTGATTTAATGAAATAATAGCAGAAATAGTGCTTACAATGGAAAATTCACTTCTCTCCTGAGTGTGAAACACATCAACTTCTCAACCTTCAACTCTTTGCACCAACTTAGCTTGAAAATTCATCCAGTTGGAACCAATAAAGTCTGAAGTAAAATGACCCTGACCCTGACAGAATCTAAACTGTGTGTAATTGAGCAAATTATGACTTTGCAGGCGTCATTTCATTGTACAGTCAATGGCCCCTTGCATCACTTTGCTAATCAAAGGTAGAATCATAATGCAGTAATTGACTGGACTGAATTTGCCCTGTTTTTAGTGGACAGGGAAATCTTGTGCAATTTTGTTGGGTTAATTTGGTGTTATATCTAGTCATGCAACTACTTCTAAATCATTAATGTCTTCAATATAAATGATGAATGCTATAACAGATAATGCCCTTTCTAGTGCTTCTCGCTGTTTCTTGTTATTAGATCCTGTACAGTATGGAAATAGGTTACTTGGCCCGATAAGTCCACACTGACCCTCCGAAAAGCAATCCACCCTGACCCATTTCCCTATCCTACATTGATCCCTGACTGATGCACCTAACACTATGGGCAATTTAGCATGGTCAATTCATCTGATCCTCACATCTTTGGATTGTGGGAAGGACCGGAGAACTCGGAGGAAATCCACGCAGACACAGGGAGAATGTGCAAACTCCACACAGACAGTCGCCCGAGGTGGGAATTGAATCTGGGTCCCTGGCTCTGTGAGGCAGCAGTGCTAACCACTGAGCCACCATGCCATCCCACAGTGGAATGAATCAAATTGGCTGCAGATTGGCATCTATGACAATGAGAATTTCAATAGGAGGCCAAGGTGAACCAAGCTCTTGGTATTTATGGCTGAAGGTGAATGCAACTACTTCTACCTGATACCATCCAAGAGACAAACAGCACAGAAATTTGACCATGCTGTCCAGGTTTCCTAAAATGAACTCATTTCATTTGCCTACATTTGGCCCATATTTCCTCTAAATCTTTCCTGTTCATGTACCTCTCCAAATATCTTTTAAATTGTACTTGTCTCTACCACTTCCCCTGGTAGCTCATTCCATACCCACACAACCCTCTAGTGAAAAAGTTGTTCCTCAGATCCCTGTTAAATTTTTCTTCTCTCACCTTAAATCTATGTCTTCTAGATATTCTCCACCTTGGGGAAATACCTTTGCTATTCACCTTATCTAAGCCCCATCATGATTTTATAAGCTTCTATAAATTCATTCTCAGTCTCCCACACTCCAGAAAAAAAAGTGCCAGCCTTTCCTTACAACTCAAACCCTCCAGTCTCAGTAACATTGTTGGAATCTTTTTTGCAGCCTTTCCAATTTAATAACATTCTTCCTAAAGAAGTGCAATCAGATCTGTATGCAGTAAATCAAATGTAGCTCTACTAGTGTCTCGTACAGTTGTAACATTATGCCCCAAATCCTATAATCAATACTCTGACTGATGAAGGCAAACATATCAAACACCTTCTTCACCACCTTATCTACCTGTGATGCCATTTTCAAGGAACTATGTATATGCACCCCTATTCAACAACACTCCCCTGGGCTCCACCGTTAATTGTTAAATTTTACCCTGGTTTGTTTCACCAAAATGCAACACTTCTCATTTATCTGAATTAAACTCCCATCTGCCATTCCTCTGCCTATTGGACCAGTTAATCAAGATCCCATTCTACTATTAGATAGCCTTCATTGTCAGCTAATTTTGTTGTCATCTGCAAACTTACTAACCATACCTCCTATATTCTCATCTAAATTCTATATGTAAGTGATAAACAATAGTGGACCCAGCACTGTTGTGGCACACCAGTAGTCACAGACCTCCAAGCTGAGTAACAACCCATTACCAACTACTCTCTGCATACAACAAAAATGCAGTCACCTGAGATACAAAGACACAACAATTGAATTTTCTGTGGCTCAAAGGTGTTAGAGACTGCATTAGATCACAAAAGGTGGCCCACAAAGTTGTCTGAATACGTGGTAAGCCCAAGGGTGTTGAGCAATTTTAAGTGTAGCAAAGGACAACCAAGAAACTGATAATGAAATTGTTAAGATTCCAGTAGATGGTATTACTGGACAAGTCAGAACTAAACCCAATATTTTTAAAAATTATTATTTTAGTGAACTTGGGGTCATTCACAGTTCTTTAACAAGACAGAACTTTATTAGGTGCAAGATAAAAAAACAAGCTAATTAGGTATAACACAGGCAGTTCTGCTATAATATGTGTTCCAACAAGGGAACTTATTTGAAATTGGAGAACTCAGCGTTGACTGTAGGCTGCCCAGGTGGAAGATATGGGGTTGTTCCTTCAATTTGCAGTATGCTTCATTGCAACAATGGAGGAGGCCAAGGATGGTCATGTCAAAAAGAAAGTGGGAAGAGGAATTAAAATCAGTGATGACTGGGAGGTCCGGTCAGCCCCACCTGCAATACCCGGCGAACTGTTCCCTAAGTTTACGCTCGAGAATGGAGGTGGTGCAGAGGAGGGCTTTCCGGATGATAAAGGGAGGAAAAACACGTTGTTCTGGAATGCTCATGAGTGAAATGTCTCTTCATCATCCAATGCATCATCCTTAAACACTTCCGTCAACTCCAACTAGACCTCATCACCAAAAATATCTTCCCTTCCCTACCCCTGCCTCCCGCAAGGACCGTTCCCTTCAGCAGTCCTGGTTTGCCCCATTCTCCCCACAGAAGCACCCAGAACCCCCACATACCCTCCCTTGCAACCATAAAAGATGCAAAACCTGCTGGTACACTACCGTTGTCACCTCCATTCAGGACCTCAAACAGTCCTTTCAGGTTCACCCGCCTGTTTTCCAGCCTAGTTTACTGCATCAGGTGCTCCCTATGTGGTCCTTTCTACATCAATGAGACCAAGCGTAAACTTCAAGAACAGTTCACTGAGCATTGTAACTGGGTCCACAACCAGCTGTTGAAGGAGCAGCGCTTCGAAAGCTAGTGCTTCCAAATACGCCTGTTGGACTATAACCTGGTGTTGTGTGAATTTTAATGAAGTTATCAGAAGTTGAGAAAGTCTAATCTGTCAGTTTTGTGAACATGTATGTAAAAAGACTCCAAAGTTCGCAGGAGATTTCCTTTTTCCTTTCTGGGAGCAGCAGAGGACAGAGTGGAAGTGACGTTGGCACCAGGAGGTTTCCAGGAAGGTAAGTGAACAGTATAAATACTTACCTTCAAAGCCGTAGCCTTTTTCCTGTCCAGGAGCAGTGGGAGACAGAGCGGGGTGGGGGGGGGGGGGGGGGGGGGGGGGTGGCATTGGGTCCAGGAGGTTGCTGGGAAGATAAGGACTTAGTATTTATTTGGGCAGCGACTAAATCCAAGATGCTACATGTGTAGTATCTCCCTCACGCTCCCCTCCTCTAACCAGAAGAAAAGGACTCTGTAAGGTAAGGATTTTTTCTTTTATATATTTAAGTGCATTGTTTGGTATTAGTTAGTTGAGTTAAAGCTAAGGCTTCCAATGGCAGGGAACCTCAGACCTGTGGCATGTGCCTCTTGCTTAATGTGGGAGCTCAGGGACATGGCTGACTCCTACAGTTGCAAAACATGTCTAGCTGCAGCTCTTGTTTGACCACATGAAGGCTCTGGAGCTGCGGATTGACTCACTGAGGAGCATCCACGATGCTGAAGAGGTTGTGGATAACACGTTTAATGAATTGGTCACACCGCAGATTAGAATTGCTGAGGGAGACAGTTAATGGGTGACCAAAAGGCAGAGAAAGAGTAGGAAGGCAGTGCAGGTGTCCCCTGCAATCATCTGCCTCTAAAACAGGTATACCATTTTGGATACTATTGGGGAGATGGCTCAACAGGGGAGGGCAGCAGTTGCCAGGATCATGGCACATGGTGGGTTCTGCTATTCAGAAGGGTGGGAAAAAGGCTTGTAGGGCCATAGTCATAGGGGATTCTATTGTAAGGGGAGTAGATAGGCAATCTGTGGCCAAAAGCGAGACTCCTAGATGGTATGTTGTCTCCCAGGTGCTCAGGTCAGGGATGTCACTGATCAGCTGCAGAGCATTCTGAAAGGGGTGGGTGAACAGTCAGTTGTCATGGTGCATATAAGAACCAATGATATAAGTAAAAAACGAGATGTGTCCTGAAAGCAGAAATCAGGGAGCTAAGAGAGAGAAGTTAAAAAGCAGCACCTCAAAAGGTAGTGTTCTCAGGATTGCTACCAGTGCCACATGCTAGCCAGGGTAGAAATGAAAAAATAGGCAAGATGAACATGTGGCTTGAGGTATGATGGAGGAGGGAGGGGTTCAGATTTATGGGACATTGGGACTGGTTCTGGGGAAGGTGGGACTATTGCAAATTGGATGGTCTACACCTGAACCAGACTGGAACTAATGTCCTTGGGGGTGTTTTTGCTACTGCTGTCAGAGAGGGTTTAAACTCATGTGGCAGAGGGCTGGGAACCAGAAGAGAAGACTAGTAGAACAGTGAGATGGAAATTAGACACTGTAAGGAACAGGATCATGAAGTTAGCATTGCCAAGGAGAAGAGTAGGCAGAGAGCAGATGGACGAAAAAGAACAGGTGGACTGAAGTCCGTATGCTTTAATGCAAGGAGTATATTGAGTAAGGCAAATGAATTTAGGGCTTGGATTGGTGCCTGGGAGTATGACGTTATTACAATCACAGAGATTTGGTTGAAGAAAGGACATGATTGGCAAGTAAATGTTCCAGGATATAGATGCTTCAGACAGGACAGAGAGGGAGGTGTGTATGTGTGTGTGTGTGTGTGTGTGTGTGTGGGGGGGGTGGGGGTGGGGGGGGAGGTTGCATTGCTGGTCAGGGTTGATATCACGGCTGTGCTAAAGGAGGACACTATGGAGGGCTTGAGCAGTGAGGCATGATGGGTGGTGCTGAGAAATAAGGGTGCAGTTACATTGCTGGGGCTGTACTACAGCCCTCCCAACGTGAGGGTGAGGTAGAAGAACAAATAGGTTAACAGATTATGGAAAGATATAGAGGCAACAGGGTGGTGGTGATGGAAGATTTTAATTTTCCCAACATTGTCAGAGGCCTCAATGAGGCAGAATTTGTAAGGAACATCCAGCAAAGTTTTCTAGAGCAGTATGTCAATAGTCCAACTAGGGAAGGGGCCATATTGGACCTGGTGTTGGGGAGTGAGCCAGGCCAGGTGGTAGAAGTTGCAGTGGGAGATTTCTTTGGGAATAGTGACCACAATTCTGTAAGTTTTAGAAATCACACAACACCAGGTAATAGTCCAATAGGTTTAGTTGGAAGCACTAGCTTTTGGAGCGCTGCTCCTTAACCAGGTGGTTGTGGAGAATAAGATTGCAAGACACCCAATTTATAGCAAATATTTACAGTGTAATGTAACTGAAATTATATATTGAAAAAGACCTTTTAGAATGACCATGTTGGTTTCAGTTCTTTCATATGTAAATCGCAAAACCTTTTTAGAAGTTACTTTAACAATTGGTGTCATGGTGGCCCAGGTAATGCATTGATGGTGTCAGCTGCCTGATAGATTCAAGCTTCTTGAATGTTTTTGGAGTTGCACTCATCCAGGCAAGTGGGGAATATTCCATTACAATCCTGTTCATGCTTTGATGATAGAAGAGAAGCTTTGGGAAGGCAGCAGGTGAATTATTCACTTCAAGATTCCCAGTCTTTGACCTGCTCGTGTAGCCACTGAATTTATGATGCAAGTCTACTTGAGTTTCTGATTTGGATTTTGAGAATGGGAGATTCAATGTTCAAACTGCATGGAATCATAAGAGATACACAGCACAGAAACAGACCCTTCAGTCCAACTCATTCATGCAAACCAGACATCCTAACCTAATTTAGTCCCATTTGCCAACACTTGGCCCATATCCCTCTAAACCCTTTGTACTCAACTACCCATCTGAATATCTTTTACATGTTGTAATTGTACCAGCCTCCACTACTTCCTCTGGCAGCTCACTTCTCACTGTGTGCGAACAAGATTCCTTTTAAATCTTTACCCTATCATCTTAAACTTAAGCCCTCTGGTGAAAAGAACTTGCCTATTTACCTTATCCAGATCTCTCATGATTTTACAAATATTATTTATATGATTTTACGATGGTTAGATTCTCTCTTGTTGGAGATGGTCATTGTCTGGCATTTGTGTGGATCAAACATTATCCAGTTTGAGCTGACAACTGGCAAGTAATGTCCAGATCGTGTTGTGTTTGAACATGGACTGCTTTAATATCTGAGGAGTTGTGAATGGTACTGAACATTATGCAATCAGCAAACTTCCTATTTCTGACCTTATGATGGATGGAAGATCACTTATAAAATTAGCTGAAGATTGTTGGGCCAAGGACACTACTCTGAAGAATTCCTGCAGAGATGTCCTGGAGCTGACGTGAGTGACCCCTGATAACCAGAACCATCTTCCTGTATGCCAAGTATGATTCCAACCAGCAGACAGTTTTCCTCCTGTTTCTCATTGCTTCCAGTTTTGCTAGGGCTCCTTGATGCCACACTCTGTTAAATTTGGCCTTGACGTCAAGAGCTGTCACTCTCACCTCACCTCAGAAATTCAGTTCTTTTATCCATGTTTGATCCACAGCTGAAATAAGGTCAGGAGCTAATGGCTCTGGCAGAAGTCAAAGTGGACATCAGTGAGTAGGTTATTGTTAAGCAGGAGCTGCTTGATACACCTTCTATCATTTTTTCTGATAATCAAGAGTAGATTGATGGGGCGGTAATTGGATCGGATCTGTGCTACTTTCTATGAAAACTTGTTCAGTTGTGTCCTGTATGCATTGATGGTTAGATGTTGGTGTTGTAACTGTACTGGAACAGCTTGGCGAGAGGCTGGCAATTTCTGGAGCATAAGTCTTCAGTACTATCGCTGGAATGTTGTGAAGACCTTCAGCCCTAGCATCTCTAACTGCTTCTTGATGTCATATTGCAATAGTGTAAACTTCAGAACTTTAATATTTGCTCGTGATTTGAAAGAATTGATAAACTGTGACAGACAGAGCGGTCAACATTAACTCTTAAATAGAAGCACAAACTTATGCAGGAATTGAACGCAATTGGCCATGTGTGTATATGTGTGTGTGTGTGTGTGAATGAGTGAGTGAGTGTGTGTGAGAGAGAGAGAGAGAGAGAGAGAGAGAGAAAGAGAGAGAGAGACATGAGTTCTGTCTTCTCTCAAACAGCAGATTGTTAATGAATTATATAGCTGCTTACAGGGAGCAGAATCCAAATAAGGCAAAATCTATATTGATTGGGTGATCATTACAATCAGCGAGTATCAACAGTAAAGATTAAATTATCTGGCATTTCACAATGGATGTTCTTCACCTCATTAACTGGCATTATCGTTAAACCACTTGCCTCCAGTTCTAATCTGGTCATGCTAGCTGAGCCTTTGTCAAGCAACCTTAAACTTAACTCTTTCCCTACTTGCTCATACCTTATACAATTTCTCAACAAGAAAGCTGTGCCCTCAAACAGACAGACAATGCCAAATGTAACAAAGAACATGGAAACTACTTCTGATAAGGCAAACTGCAGACTTGTACTATTGTAGATAGAGAAATCTAAAAGATCATCAATAATGTTACTTCACAAACTTCAGCATTCCTCGGGAGCAGAACTTCAAAGAACAACACTGAGCAAGAATCAAACCACAGACAACTGAGACAGATATTGTTGGTTGAAATTATAGGTAAATTCCACCATTAATCGAGTAATAGTCAAGTTGATTTGTGAGGTTTAACATGCTCATTTGAAGGGGTTTATTTTGGTTGCTACATCATTGTTTCTGTACTTAATGATGAGATTTCTTAATAAATAGCTAATTAAAGGTACCTAATGATGATTTACCCACAGCGGCTGGCTGAAAATTGTATCTGTGATACAGGGAACTTCTGAAGAGGATGAGATGGATTTTCTTCTCGACATTTTGGCTGAAGATGGCTTTTTATCTTTTGCATGGATGTGCTGGTCTGTTTCATAATTGAGAATGGGATTATTTGTAGAGGCTCCTTGTCCAGTCAGTTATTTAATTGGGCATCATCATTCACAATTGAATCTGACAGGATGGTAAAGCTTAGATCTGATCTGTTGGTTTAGGGATCACTCAAGGCTGTCTGTCAATTACTGTTCATGATGTTTTGTCCATTTTGTAGCTTCACTACGTTGACACCTTATTTTCAGGTATGTCTGGTGCTGTTCTTGACATGCCCTCTTGCACTCTCCATTGAAGCATGGTTGATCACCGACTTGATCAGTAGTACTGCTGCCAAGCCACTTTAATGATGGACACTGAAATCCCCCATCCAGAGTGCATTTTGTGCTGTTGCCACCTCAGTACTTCCTCTAAGAGTAGTTTAACATGCAGGAGTACTGATTCATCAGCCGAGGGCGGGTGATATATATTAATCAATAGGACACTACCTTACCCATATTTGACCTGATGATATGACATCTCATGAAGTTCAAAATCAATGTTGAGGATTCCCCAGTACTTCTTCCCAACTGGTATACCACTGTGCTACCACCTCTGCTGGGTCTGTCCACTGGTAGTCATATCCAGTGATGGTGGTGTCTGGAACATTGCACGGTATAGTTCCTTGAGCATGGCTGTTGCTTGACTGGTCAGCACTCCCAATTTTGGCACTAGCCACGGATGTTAGTAAGAACTTTGCAGGGTTAATAGAGCTCTTTGTATGGTTATTGTTTCCTCTGTCTGGATTGGTCAGGTAGCCCCTCCAGTTTTATATTTTTGATGTGACTTTTTGTCAATTGATACAAATGACTGACTTGTTTGGCCATTTCAGAGAGCAATCAATACTTAACTATATGGCTGCGGATACTCCGTCACATGTCGGCCAGACCAGGTAAAGCAACAGATTTCCTTTCCTATTCCAGATATTTATTTAATTCAATTTCCACCTTCTGCTGTGGTGGGATTTGAGCCTTGGTCCCCAGAACATGTGCTGAATTTTTAGACCAGATATAATATCAACAAGCAATTGCCACACACACACACACACACACACACATATCTAACGTTTAAAGTAAAAAATAAAGTCTCCAGTTTGTGTTTAGGGATCTAGATTTTTTTTACCTTATTTAAAGAAATACTGGAGTAACAGAAGGACAGATGCGTTGTTGCTGCAGTATGTGAGCACTGTGGTGCACTAAGGTGATACGGAGGAACACATGTGGAGTCATTGCTGCAGAGCAAGGAACTTCAGTTCTGACCCAATGAACTGTTGACATTGTATCACATGAGGTAAATTACAAAGCAGAATGTGCAAGCTAAGCATCTTTAAAATCCTGCTATCATCGTCCTGTTTCCCTTCTCAGTCGAAGCAAAACGCTCTAAGACGCAGTATAGTGTTGCCTCCTTCATCTTTATTCCTGGCCCTGGAAGGAGATAGAATGATCGCCTATGTGCACAGGGACAGGTGTTCCTGGTCTTGTCTGGAACAGCAGATTCTCAATGAACAATATAGTAATTTTACAGGGAGGAGCATCCAGATAAGGCAACATACATATTAATTGGTTGACCGGTACAATCAATGAGCATTGATAGTAGAGACTAAGCCCCTCACTGTCATACAATGAATGTTCTTAACCTTGTTAACTGGATTAATACAATGGCCAATTTTCCACTTATTAGTTGACCTTACATGATGAATGCTTCCAATATTGATAAATGAATGCTTTTCCACCTTGTTAACCCATTACCCTTGCCTCCAGCACCCTGTTGTTAACTGTATGTTCTTATCTGACCTGAGTCATGCTCACCTGAACCCCTTGTTTCACAAAACTTATAACTTGACTCTTTCCCTGCCTGCTCATACCCTAATGCGTTCTCACTGCCCGAGCTATAGGCAAATTTGCATAGGGTAAATAGAGTTAAGATGTAAAATGCATGGTTGAAAAACGGCCCTGGTTGGCAAGATTTTGAGCTCATGATGCTTTGGTAACGGTGCTGGGGTAGAAGGAAGTTGTTCCAGTGGGACAGGCTTCAGTTGTACCATGCTGGGATCAGTGTCCTGTCAAATCAAACAGCTAAGGCTGGAGAATAGAATACTATTTTGATAATGATACCCAAAGTAGGACAGAATGTATGCACATTTAAAAAAAACTTCAGCAAATACAGTCAAGGGGGGAAATACGTTCAAAATACAAAATTAATAACTCATTTATGTTGTAAATATTCAGGACAAAATAAATGAATAAACACAAGAAATTCTGCAACTCTCTCTCAGCAGAGCAGGTAAGGGCTGTTTGGCAGTGGCTGCTTGTAGGCTTGGTGATGTTGTTTAACGGTTTAAATTTGAAAGTTTTTTTTTAAAAAAAGCACGGAGCGGACCCGGAAGCTGGTGTAGCGCAAGTTTACCTGGGTAGGTTTCATTTCCCCTATAAAAGCACGCAGCTCCAAGGCCTAGGCCTCACTCTCTCAGCGGAGCAGGTAAGGGCCGTTTGGCAGTGACTGCTTGTAGGCTCGGTGACGTTGTTTAACGGTTTAAATTTGAAAGTTTTTTTTAAAAAAGCGCGGAGCGGACCCGGAAGCTGGTGTAGCACAAGCTTACCTGGGTAGGTTTTTTTCCCTATAAAAGCGCGCAGGAGAGGAACCCGAGGCACTACAGAGATAGTGTCTCTCACCCGCCCTCCTCCTCTAACCTAATAATAAGACCCGTTGTAGTAAGCAGGTAAGTGCTGCATTTTGCTTGTTTTATTCTTTAGACCTAATTTTTTTTATAAAAGGTTACTTTTAGAGGGATGGCAGTGAAGGCAGTGCAATGTTTCTCTTGCAACATATTTGAGGTGAGGGATGCGATGGTCGTCCCTGCTGACTACACTTGTAAGAAGTGCACCCATCTCCAGCTCCTCCAAGACCGTGTTAGGGAACAGGAGCTGGAGTTGGATGAACTTAAGATCATTCGGGAGGCAGAAGGGGTCAGAGATCGGAGCTTTAGGGAAGTAGTAACTCCAAAGATTGCAGACATATGGGTGACAGTGAGGGGGACTGGGAGGAAGCAGCCAGTGCAGGGACCCCCTGCGGCCATTCCCCTCAAGAACAAGAATACCGTTTTGGATACTTGTTGGGGGACGACTTACCAGGGGTAAGCAATGGGGTTCAGGCCTCTGGCACGGAGCCTGTCCCCATTGCTCAGAAGGGAAGGGCAGAGAAGAGCAGAGCAATACTTATTGGGGACTCGATAGTTCGGGGCACAGATAGGCGATATTGTGGGGGCGAGAGAGACTCACGTTTGGTATGTTGCCTCCCAGATGCAAGGGTATATGACATCTCTGATCGTGTTTTCCGGGCCCTTGCGGTGGGGGGGGGGGAGCAGCCCGAAGTCATGGTCCACATTGGCACCAACGACATAGGTAGGAAGAGGACTGAGGATGTTAGGCAGACTTTCAGGGAGCTAGGTTGGAAGCTCAGAGTTAGAACAAACAGAGTTGTTGTCTCTGGTTTGTTACCCGTGCCACGTGATAGAGAGTCGAGGAACAGGGAGAGAGAACAGTTAAATGCATGGCTAGAGGGATGGTGCAGGAGGGAGGGATTCCGGTATCTGGATAACTGAGATTCTTTCTGGGGAAGGTGGGACCTCTATAAACAGTATGGTCTACACCTGAACCTGAGGGGCACCAGTATCCTTGGGGGGAGGTTTGCTAGTGCTCTTTGGGGGGGTTTAAACTAAATCTGCAGGGGCATGGGAACCTAGACTGTAGCTTTAGGGTGCAGGACCTGGAGTGTAGGGAGGTTAGGAACATGGCATCAATCTCGAAAGAGGGCGCCTGTAAACAGGAAAGTGGCTTGAAGTGTATATACTTCAATGTAAGAAGTATACAAAATAAGGTAGGTGAACTTGCAGCGTGGGTTGGTACCTGGGATTTTGATGTTGTGGCTATTACGGAGACATGGGTACAACAGGGACAGGATTGGCTGTTGCAGGTTCCAGGGTTTAAATGTTTTAGTAGGGTCAGAGGTGGGGGTAAAAGAGGGGGAGGTGTGGCATTGCTTGTCAAAGATAGTATTACAGCGGTGGAAAGGACGATGGATGAAGACTCGCCATCTGACGTAGTTCGGGCTGAGGTTAGAAATAGGAAAGGTGAGGTCACCCTGTTAGGAGTTTTCTACAGGCCTCCTAATAGTCCTAGAGACGTGGAAGAAAGGATTGCGAGGATGATTCAGGAGAAGAGTGAGAGTAATAGGATGATTGTTATGGGGGCCTTTAACTTTCCAGATATTGACTGGGAAAGCTATAGCTCAAGTACGTTAGATGGGTCGGTGTTTGTCCAATGTGTGCAGGAGGGTTTCCTGACACAATATGTAGACAGGCCAACAAGAGGTGAGGCCATACTGGATTTGGTTCTGGGTAACGAACCAGGCCAAGTGTTAGAATTGGAAGTAGGTGAGCACTTTGGGGACAGTGACCACAATTTGGTGACTTTTACTCTAGTGATGGAGAGGGATAAGTGTGCACTGCAGGGCAAGAGTTATAGCTGGGGCAGGGAAATTATGATGCGGTGAGGCATGACTTAGGATGCGTGGCTTGGAAAAGTAGGCTTCAAGGGAAGGGCGCAATCAATATGCGGAGCTTGTTCAAGGAGCAACTATTGAGTGTCCTTCATAAGTATGTACCTGTCAGGCAGGGAGGAAAGGGTCGTGTGAGGGAGCCGTGGTTTAATAAGGAATTGGAATCCCTTGTTAAAGGGAAGAGGGCGGCCTATGTAAAGATGAGTCGTGAAGGTTCAAATGGGGCGATTGAGAGTTATAAGGTAGCCAGGAAGGATCTGAAAAGAGAGCTAAGAGCAGCAAGGAGGGGACATGAAAAGTCCTTAGTTGGTAGGATTAGGGAAAACCCAAAGGTTTTCTATAGGTATGTCAGGAATAAAAGAATGACTAGGGTAGGAATAGGTCCAGTCAAGGATAGTAGTGGGAAGTTGCGTGTGGAGGCTGAAGAGATTGGGGAGACACTGAATGAATACTTTTCGTCAGTATTCACTCAGGGACAGGACATTGTTGCCGATGTGAATATTGAGTCACAATTAATTAGAATGGATGGCTTTGAGGTATGTAGGGAAGAGGTGTTGGAAATTCTGGAAAGAGTGAAAATAGATAAGTCCCCTGGGCCTGATGGCATTTATCCTAGGATTCTCTGGGAAGCAAGGGAGGAGATTGCAGAGCCATTGGCCTTGACTTTTATGTCCACGTTGTCTACAGGAATAGTGCCAGAAGACTGGAGGATAGCAAATGTGGTTCCCTTGTTCAAGAAGGGGAGTAGGGATAACCCTAGTAACTATAGGCCGGTGAGTCTCACTTCTGTTGTGGGCAAAGTCTTAGAGAGAATTGTAAGGGATAGGATTTATGAACATCTAGATAGGAATAATGTGATCAAGGATAGTCAGCATGGTTTTGTGAAGGGCAGGTCGTGCCTCACAAACCTTATTGAATTCTTTGAGAAGGTGACTAAGGAGGTGGACGAGGGTAAAGCAGTAGATGTGGTGTATATGGATCTTAGTAAGGCGTTTGATAAGGTTCCCCATGGTAGGCTACTGCAAAAAATACGGAGGTATGGCATTGAGGGTGCGTTGGAGGTTTGGATTAGGAATTGGCTGGCTGGAAGAAGACAGAGGGTAGTAGTTGATGGTAAAGGTTCATCTTGGAGTGCGGTTATGAGCGGTGTTCCGCAAGGATCTGTTTTGGGACCATTGCTGTTTGTCATCTTTATAAATGACCTGGAGGAGGGGCTAGAAGGTTGGGTGAGCAAGTTTGCGGATGATATGAAAGTCGGTGGAGTTGTTGACAGTGAGGAAGGATGTGGCAGGTTATAGCTGGATATAGATAAGCTGCAGAGCTGGGCAGAAAGGTGGTAAATGGAGTTCAATGTAGCTAAGTGTGAAGTGATTCACTTTGGTAAGAGTAACAAGAAGATGGGGTACAGAGCTAATGGTCGGATACTTGGTAGAGTGGATGAGCAGAGGGATCTTGGTGTCCATGTACACAAATCTCTTAAAGTTGCCACCCAGGTAAATAGTGCTGTGAAGAAGGCATATAGCGTACTGGCTTTTATTGGTAGAGGGATTGAGTTCCGGAGTCCTGAGGTCATGTGCAGTTGTATAAGACTCTTGTGCGGCCGCATCTGGAGTATTGTGTGCAGTTTTGGTCGCCATACTAGAGGAAGGATGTGGAGGCACTGGAACGGGTGCAGAGGAGGTTTCCCAGGATGTTGCCTGGTATAGTAGGAAGATCGTATGAGGAAAGGCTGAGGCACTTGGGGCTGTTTTCATTGGAGAAAAGAAGGTTTAGGGATGACTTGATAGAGGTGTACAAGATGATTAGGGGTTTAGATAGGGTTGACCATGAGAACCTTTCTCCATGTATGGAGTCAGCTATTATGAGGGGGCATAGCTTTAAATTAAGGGGTGGTAGGTATAGGACAGATGTTAGGTGTAGATTTTTTACTCAGCGAGTCGTGGGTTCATGGAAAACCCTGCCAGTAGCAGTGGTGGACTCTCCCTCTTTATGGGCATTTAAATGGGCATTGGATAGGCATATGGAGGATAGTGGGCTAGTGTAGGTTCGGTGGGCTCAAATCGGCGCAACATCGAGGGCCAAAGGGCCTGTACTGCGCTGTATTTTTCTATGTTCTACGTTCTATAACTACAACTTAGATCTATAGGTTACGATTGAGACTGATTGGTGACTTTACTGAACGCAAAGGAACTTGCAGAAGATGTGCATCAGAACTACAAGATTGCGATTAATGTGGTACGGCATGATTATGAAAGAAATAATCAGGAATATGTGCAACAGAAACATGGGACTGCTTCTGACAATCTTCAACTGCCCAGAGATGTGGAACATTAAAAGTGAAAATGAATGCTTAAGGCTGAAAAGACTATTTCCCAACTATAATAAAGATATTGCAGGAAGTTTGTGTGTGTCCATTGTGTGATGAAGAATCAAAGTAAATTTTCTGATGCTGTTTTAATAGCTGGCCAAAGTATATCACCAGTAACCCTGTTTAGTGGCAGTAATTTGAACGATGCAGTTACACCAGTACTATCAATAATATACAACAAGAAATCTGTTTTCGAATAAGCCCTCTCTCTGGTCATCACTCAGAGACAAAACAGAGTCTAGTTAGTTCCAGGTGCCAGGTCAGGATACTGCAACCTATATGGTAACATGGTAATTTATTTTTTTGTGGGAACATAAACAAAAGCGGAAGGACCTGTGCTGCTCTCCTTTTTAGATCAACCATGGGAAAACCTTGACATTGATCTAATTGAATTTTGTAGGACAGCATTTCTCACTCTGGTCAATGGTTACTCACGATAGATTTAGATGCAGCAGCTTACTCATTCCACTTTGTAAGTAATTAACATCTTTGAAAACAAACTTTCCATGTGGAGAATTCCAGATGTAGTCATCTCAAACAATGGGCCACAATTCACCAATCAGTGCCTCGAAATCCAATGCATCATCCTCCATCATTTTCACCACCTACAATCTGATCCCACCACTAAAAAGATACTTCCTTCCTTGCCCCCTATCCACTTTCTGTAGAGACCATTCCCTCCGTGATGCCCTTGTTAGATCCACACTTCCCACCAACCTCCCCTCCACTCCCATCACTTTTCCCTTCAGCCGCAGGAGGTGCAACACCTGCCCCCATACCTCTTCCCTTACCTCCATCCAAGGCTCCAAGGAATAATTTAAGTCCAACAGAGATTCACCTGTATTTCCTCTAGCCTGATTTATCGCATCTGTTGCTCTTGATATAGAGGAGACCATATCGGACTCAGCTCAAACCCAGGGAACGGTTCAGGGAAACATCTATGGTCCGTACACTCCAATAAATCACACCTCTGGTTGCCTGCCATTTCAACTCCATGTTCCACTCCCCAATGAAATGTCCATCTGTCTCAGGAACTTATAACCATATGACATCAACAAAGAATTCACTAGTTTCCAAAACTCGCCACCCCCACCTCATCCTAGGTCCAGCTCTCCCTCACCACCTCAACCCCTTGATCTGACCTACACGTTCTCTTTCCTTCCCAACTCTCTGCTCCTCTCTTCCCACTAACCTATCACATTGTCTCCTACCAGCATCCAGCTATCGCCATTCCACTTACCTTTCCTCAAACTCCAACCCCCTCCTCTACTTATTTCTCAGCCTCCATCCCTCTCCCTAGTCCGGAAGAAGGGTCCTCGAAATAAAAATATCGACTTCCCTGTTCCTCTGATGCTGCTTGACCTGTTGTGCTTTTTCCAGCTCCACATAGAATCGACTCTGATTTTCCAACATCTGCAGTTGTCACTATCTCCAATTCTTTGGCCCCTTGTATGAATTTGTTCACACTGCAGGAATATCAAAACACTCTTAAGCCAATGGTGAAAGGGTACAAAACAGCCCAAAAGAAAAGACTTTCATTTGCCAAACTCAACTAATACCCTGAACTGTTACATCTTTTCACCAGTTCTTCCCTTTCCCAAGCACGAGCACTAAGCATCATGCCACAACACCATGAACACAAATGAGAGAAAGAAGAAATTTTGAAGAGACACTAGACTGAACAAGACATTGGTGAGTCCTCTGCTGGAGTTCTGTGTCCAGTCCAGGTCACCCTGTTATAGGATGTACATTATTAAGCTAATCTTAGAAAGCTTTGCCCAATATGCTGCTGTGAATGCAGGGTTTGAGTTATAGGGAGCGACCGGATAGATTTAGACTTTGTTTTTACTGGAGTGTAGCAGGTTGAGGGGTGACCTTATGCAGATTTATAAAATAATGAGAGGTACAGATAAGGTGAATGACAGGTGTCTTTTCTCAAGGGTGGGGGAATATCAAATCTAATGGGCATATTATTAAGGTGAGAGGAGAAAGATTTTAAAAAGACAGTCATAGAGATGTACAGAACGGAAACAGGCGCTTCGGTCCAGCTCGTTCATGCCGCCCAGTTATCCCAACATAATCTAGTACCATTTGCCAGCAATTAGCCTATATCCCTCTAAATCCTTCTTATTCATATACACATCCAGAAGTCTGTTGTACCAGCCTCCATCACTTCTTCTGGCAGCTCATTCCTTACAAGCATCTCCCTCTGTGTGAAATGGTTACCCCCTAGGTCTCTTTTATATCTTTCCCCTCTCACCCTAAACCTATGCCCCTCTAGTTCTGGTCTCCCCCATCCCAGGGAAAAGAGTTTGCCCATTTACCCTATCCATGCCCCTCATTGTTTTGTAAACTCCTATAAGGTCACTCCTTAGCCTCTGATTCTCCAGGTAAAACAGCCCCAGCCTGTTCAGCCTCTCACTGTAGCTCAGATCCTCCAATCCTGGCAACATCCTTATAAATCTTTTCTGAACCCTTTCAAATTTCACAACATCCTTCCAATAGGAAGGAGACCAGAATTACACACAATATTCCAGAAGTGGCCTGACCAACATCCTGTATAGCCAAAACATGACCTCCCAACTTCTGTACTCAATACTCTGACCAATAAAGGAAAGTATACCAAATGCCTTCTTCACCATCCTTTCTACCTGCGATTCCACTTTCAAGGAGCTATGAACCTGCACTCCAAGGTCTCTTTGTTCAACAACACTCCCCAGGACCTTACCATCAAGTGCATAGGTTCTGCTCTGATTTGCTTTTCCAAAACGCAGCACCTTGCATTTATCTAAATTAAACTCCATCTGCCACACCTCATCCCACTGGAGTATCAGATCAAGATCCCGTTGTAATCAGAGGTAATCTTCTTTGCTGAGAGAAAGTGAGGTCTGCAGATGCTGGAGATCAGAGCTGAAAATGTGTTGCTGGAAAAGCGCAGCAGGTCAGGCAGCATCCAAGGATCAGGAGAATTGACATTTCAGGCATGAGCCCTTCTTCATTTTGGTGTCATCTGCAAATCTACTAACTATACCTCCTATGTTCTCATCCAAATCATTTATATAAATGATGAAAAGTACGGGACTCAGCACCAATCCTTGTAGCACTCCACTGGTCACTAGCCTCCAGTCTGAAAAGTAACCCTCCACCACCACCCGCTTTCTTCTACTTCAAGCCAGTTCTGTATCCATAAAGCTAGTTCTCCTGTATTCCATGAAATCTAACCTTGCTAACCAGTCTGCCATGAGGAACCTTGTCGAACACCTTGCTGGAGTCCACATAGATCACATCTACCACTCTAACCTTATTAATCCTCTTTGTTACTTCTTCAAAAAACTCAATCAAGTTCGTGAGATATGATTTCCCATGCACAAAGTGTTGTTGACTATCCCTAATCTGTCATGGCCTTTCCAAATACATGCAAATCTTGTCCCTCAGGATTCCCTCCAACAACTTGCCCATCATCGACTTCAGGCTCACCGGTCTATAGTTTCCTGGCTTTTCCTTACCATCTGTCTTAAATAATGATATCACATTAGCCAACTCCAGTCTTCCGGAACCTCACTTGTGGCTATCCAGGATGCTGGAAAAGCGCAGCAGGTCAGGCCGCATCCAAGGAGCAGGAGAATCAACGTTTCAGGCATAAGCCCTTCCTGAAGATGGGCTTATGCCCGAAACATCGATTCTCCTGCTCCTTTGATGCTGCCTGACCTGCTGCGCTTTTCCAGGAACACATTTTTCAGCTTTGATCTCCAGCATCTGCTGTCCTCACTTTCTCCTACTATCCAGGATACAAATGTTTTAGATCAGGGCCCAGCAACCACTTGCATAGCTTCCCACAGAGTTCTAGGATATATCTGATCAGGTCCTGGGGATTTATCCACCTTTTTGCATTTCAAGACATAACAGCACCTCTATGAGGGGTAATTTGTTTTCCAAAGAGTAGTTTGCATGTGCAATGAACTTTCAGAGGAAGTGGTCAATGTGGGTACAGATACAATATTTTAAAAACATTTAGTTAAGTACTTATATAAATAGTGCTTGTAAGGATAGGGGCCAGGAGCAGTCAAGTGGGAATAATTTAGTTTAGGATTAGGGTCTGCATAGACTGGTTGGACCAAGCATGTCTGAGGCAGAGATGGCAAGGGGTTAATGTAAAAACTCCCTTAGTTTTTTCAAAGTTGATACAAAGGGGAAATAAGACAGCCTCTTCTTCCTGGGGCACCAAACCAAAAACAAACACAAATTTGTATGGAAACTTATATTACAGAAATAAAAAAAACGAACTAAATCAGTGTAGTATTATCCAGGCTGATAATGCATTCCAGCCTCGTGTGGTGCCTTTGACTGTGCTGGTTAGCACTGTGTGCTCCCTCTCTTAGGACACCTGAGCACAGATGTAACCACAAAAGAGGGGCAGACAGTCCAGAATGACAAGCTCCACTTTGGCTCGCTGCCTGAACCTGTTAATGCCCATCTTCTCCAGGCCCAGGAGCAATGCCATGAGAAGGCTTGTATACTTGACTGTCCCACCCCACAATAGGTGCCCATAGATCAGATTTTGTGGAGCTGAAATGCAACCAAACTTTTAACGGCAGCCAATTCAAAAAACTAAAAAAAATGGCTACAAACACACACACACACTCAACATAAACATGGAACACCATCTCCTCCAGGCCACAGGATGTACATGTAGTCTGATATCCGATAGGTTTGTTTCATCGGCTGTTACACAGGACTGTCGCATGATGCACTCATTCCCAGATCCTTGGCGTAACAGGGGAGGGAGCCCTTCATAGACGGCCCTCCACTGGGGATCTCTGCCACCAGCAGTAAAGCACCATGGGCAACGGGTGGACAGTGCAGCATCAACTCATATAAATAACGCCACTGTGCATTTTGAAAGGACACTGCGAGAATATCCCCAAATAGAGCTGAGGTTCTCCGCCACCAGATGGCAAAAGGTGGGTCGGGGTGGCGGTTGTAGGCATGGCAGTCAAGTGTCAGTTTGGACAGATTGAAGATTGCACCTCCACGCCATCTGAACTGGCAGCTGTCTCTGAGGTGGCTCTGTGGGGTGTTGTGTCATGGGGGTTGGGGAAAGAAGGATCCACAGCTTGAGGCCACTGCCGAATTCCAAGCAAACAGAGGTAATTTTGTCTAGAAGCCCACTGCACACCTGAGCCACCTCTAGCGCACACATGGTGTTTAGGCCAGGTGTCTTGTCCGACAGTTCCAGATGGTTTGGCTAGCAAACTGGCCCTTATAGCCAACTATGCTAGTGTCATCCAGCTCACTCCTCTGCAATCCAGTGCATCCATGACTCTGGTCAGCCCTGCATTGCGAGCTCTTTCCTCCCTCAGCCAGTGGAGCAGGAAAATCGACGTTTCTGGCAAAAACCCTTTGTCAGGAATACAGGCAGAGTGCCCGAAGGGTGGAGAGATAAATGGTGGGGGGAGGGGCTGGGGAGAAAGTAGCATAGAGTACAATAGGTGAGTGGGGGTGGGGATGGAGGTGATAGGTCAGGGAGGAGTGTGGAGTGGATAGGTAAAGAAGATAGGCTGGTAGGACAAGTCATGGTGACAGTGCTGAGCTGGAAGTTTGGAACTGGGGTGAGGTGGGGGAAAGGGAAATAAGGAAACTGGTGAAGTCCACATTGATGCCCTGGGGTTGAAGTGTTCTGAGGCAGAAGATGAGGCGTTCTTCCTCCAGGTGTTCGGTGGTGAGGGAGCGCCGGTGAAGGAGGCCCAGGACCTTCATGTCCTCTGATGACTGGAAGGGGGAGATGAAATGTTGGGCCACAGGGCGGTGTGATTGATTGATGCGGGTGTCCCGAAGATGTTCCCTAAAGCGCCCTGCTAGGAGGCGTCCAGTCTCCCCAGTGTAGAGGAGACCGCATCGGGAGCAACTGATACAATAAATGATATTGGTGGATGTGCAGGTAAAACTTTGATGGATGTGGAAGGCTCCTTTAGGGCCTTGGATGGAGGTGAGGGAGGAGGTGTGGGCGCAGGTTTTGCAATTCCTGTGGTAGCAGGGGAAGGTATCAGGATGGCAGGGTGGGTTGTTGGGGGGTGTGGACCTGACCAGGTAGTCACGGTCTTTGCGGAAGGCAGAAAGGGATGGGGAGGACATTCATCCCTGGTGGTGCGGTCCTTTTGGAGGTGGCACAAATGTCGAAGGATGATTTGGTTAGTAGGGTGTAATGTTGAGCACCAGGGGATTCTGTCCTTGTTACGGTTGGGTGGGGTCTGAGGGCGGAGGTGCGTGATGTGGATGAGATGCGTTGGAGGGCATCTTTAACCATGTGGGAAGGGAAATTGCGGTCTCTAAAGAAGGAGGCCATCTGGTGTGTTCTGTGGTGGAACTGGTCCTCCTGGGAACAGATACGGCAGAAGCGGAGGATTTGGGAATACTGAATGGCATTTCTGCAGGAGGTAGGGTGGGAATAGGTGTAATCCAGGTAGCTGTGGGAGTCGGTGGGTTTGTAAAACATGTCGGTGTCAAGTTGGTCGTCATTAATGGAGATAGAGAGGTCCAGTAAGGGCAGTGAGGTGTCAGAGATGGTCCAGGTAAATTTAAGGTCAGGGTGGAATATGTTGGTGAAGTTGATGAATTGCTCAACCTCCTCGCAGGAGCATGAGGTGGCACCAATGCAGTCATCAATGTAGTGGAGGAAGAGGTGGGGAGTGGTGCCGGTGTAACTACGGAAGATCGACTGTTCTACGTAGCCAACAAAGAGACAGGCACAGCTGCAGCCCATACGGGTGCCCATGGCTACCCCTTTGGTCTGGAAGGAGTGGAAGGATTCGAAGGAGAAATTGTTAAGGGTGAGGACCAGTCAGCCAAACAAATTTGAGTGTCGGTGGAAGGGTATTGTTGGGGACGTCGGGAGAGGAAGAAACGGTGGGCTTGGAGGCCCTGGTCATGGCGGATGGAGGTGTAGAGGGATTGGATATCCATGGTGAAGATGAGGCGTTGGGGAAATGGAAGTCTTGGAGGAGGTGAAGGACATGGCTGGTGTCTCGAATGTATGTGGGGAGTTCCTGGACCAGGGGGGATAGAACAGTGTCGAGGTAGGTAGAGATAAGTTCAGTGGGGCAGGAGCATGTTGAGACAATGGGTTGGCCAGGGTGGTCAGGCTTGTGGATCTTGGGAAGGAGGTAGAACTGGGCAGTGCGGGGTTCCCAGACTATGAGATTGGAAGCTGTGGGTGAGAGATCTTCTGAGGTGATGATGTTCTGTATGGTCTGGGAGATGATGGTTTGGTGATGCGGGGGGAGAGGTCATGGTCAAGGGGGTGGTAGGAGGATAGGGTTGTCTTCGAGTTGGCGTCTGGCTTCAGCAGGATAGAGGTCAGTGCGCCAGACTATCACTGCACCCTCTTTATCTGCTGGCTTGATGGTGAGGTTGTGATTGGAGCCCGACTTTATCATCAAGCCCATTCCCTCTGCTCCAAGGTTTATGAGAAGTACTAATGCTTATTAGTAGTAGTATAGTTTATTATAGACCAATTAGTAAAAGAAAATTCATTATCACTTAAAATTAATGGTTGTGTAGGTAATGTTACAGATGCAGTCTGTTGGCACTGGCAGATGGCAGTGACATCCAAGGTCTGCATGTGTAGCAAATGTCTGTAGCTCAAAGGATTTTGGTTCAGAGTTAATGAAGTGCAGGCTAAGCTACAGACAGTGAATTCCATTAGAAAAGAGCAAAATACTTGGACTGTTTGTCCAAAACAGACGAACATCTTTTACTTGTATCTTCTCATTTAGTCAGTGGTCTGCCATAGGATGGTGTAACTAAAAGTGAGTCAGGTAAGGGGGCAGTGGATGTGGAAGGCGCCTCACCCCAGTGTAATTGTCCAAAAGATTCAAGGTTCTTGCAATCTTGTATGGTTGAGTCATAGTCATTAGGTCTACAGCACAGAAAAAGGCCCTTCAGCCCATCCAGTCTGTGCCAGTCACAAATAAACATAATTATTATTCTGATCACAATTTGTCCATACCTTTACGCCTTACAAGTGCATATGCAAATATTTCTTCAATATTATGAGGATTTCTGTCTCAACAATCCTTTTTGGCAGTGAGTTCCAGATTCCCACCAGCTTCTGGGTGAAAATATCTTCCTCATGTCTGCTCTCCTCCTACCCTTTACAATAAATCTATGACACCTGATCATTGATCCCTCCAACAATGGCTTAAAATGACAAGTCTTCATCAGCCTTCTTAATCACTTTACCTATCTGTCCCTCTACCTTAAGGGACTGATTAACATGCACACCAAGTTCCCTTTAATTCTTGGTGGTTCCCAGGGTCCTGCCATTTATCACATATTCCTTTGCCTTGTTTGTTCTGCCCAAGTGTATCACCTCACAATTATCCAACTGAACTGCATTTTCCACTTAGCTGTCCATCTGTATCATCCTGTAATCTGAGGCTATCCTCTTCACTATTTACCACCTCACTAACTTTTGTATCGTTACTGAATTTACTTACAGCTCTCTTATACTAAAGGTTACACCATTTCGGGCTGAAATAAGGAGAAATTTCATCACCCAGAGAATGCTGGGCCTATGGCACTATCTGCCACAGAAAATGGATGAGGCAACACATTGAATGTTTTTAAGAAGAAGCTTGATTTAGTTCATAGGGCTAGAGGGATTAAAGGGAGGAAGCTGGAATAGGGTACTGAGTTGGGATGGTCATATAGCTTGAAGGGGCCATTGTCCTACTCCTGCTCTTACTTTCTATGTTTCATCAGAGTCTGGTAACAAAGTCTATTGAACAGCTCATGAAATTCCAATGGCAGGTCATTTGGGGATTAGGAAAACACAAGCTAAACAAACTAAAATATTGCCATGATAAAAATTGAGAGATTTTGCCAGATGTGCCATACATGTGAAGTAGTGGGGAAACTCCAACAATCATTTAAACCTGCTCCTGTAATTCTATCCCTTGAAGAACCATTCACAGAGTATTGTGTTGGACCTCTACCCAAGACTCTCTGTGGAATCAGTACCTACGGATGCTTTAACACGATTTCCTGAAATAGTGTCTTTGGAAAGAAATACAGTAAACCTTCTGATGAAAAAAATAGTCCATTTTAACAGGATATACAATATTCAAGAACTATACAAAATGTACAAAAAATATAATCAGATCAAGGTCCAAATGTTACTTTTGGAATATTCAAGATATAATGAAGTTTGTCAACTAAATAAATGTCTTCTCGAAGCATTGAAAAAGAGTGTCAAAGGTTAAAGAGGATGGACAGAACTTTTTTTTGTCAAGAATGCCCTAACAGGGATTAAATTTCTGTTCTGTTTGTCTACTTCCCTATTTCTATTTGTCATTAGGGATGTCTCAAATGAGTCTACAAGATGTAGACTCTTTAAAGTAATCTTTGGTCATGAGGGGACAGGACACCTTAGATGAATTAGAGAAATGTATATGAAACATTTCACAGGTGACTTGGAGCTGGGAATTTAAAAAAAACATGCAGTTGTGTGTAAGAGCACTTCTGGCTAAATAAATAAACTGAAGCTCAGAGACTGTCTTTCTAATCTGCTGTGAAGTTTCAGAAAAATGAACCAAAGCATGGCTGGAAAGTGGGAGGCTTTTAAAAATGAGTCAATGAAAGTTAGAGACAGCACGTCCCTGTTAATATGAAGGGCAAAGTTAGCATGTGTAGGGAATACTGAATGACTAGAGAAATTGAGGATCTAGTCAATAAAATGACTAGAGAAATTGAGAATCTAGTCAATAAAAAAAAGGCATATGTCAGGTATAGTCAGCTGGGAATGAGTGAATCCCAAGAGAAACATAAGGGCAGAATATTAAAGAGGAAAATCAGGAGGGCAACAAAAGGGAAATGAAATAGCTTTGGCAATTAGGATTAAGGAGAATCCAAAGAGAATCATAATTTCATTAAAGTCAAAAGATTAACTAGGGATAGAACAGGGCCCCTCAAAGATCAACAAAGCTGTCTACATGTGGAAGCATAGGAGATGGCTGAGACTCTAAACAAATATTTTGAGTTGGATTTACTGTGGAAAAGAACATGGAATCTAGGTAACATGGGGAAATAAATACTGATGTCCTGAAAAGAGTCCATATTACAGAAGGTGCTGGAGGTCATAAAATGCACAAAGGTAGACAAACCTCTGGGGCCTGATTAGGTATATCTCAGAGCTTTGTAAGAAGCTAGGGAAGGAATAGTTGGTCCCCTTGCAGAGATATCTGTATCATGATGAGATGCTGGAAGACGAGAAGTTTATTTTAAAAAAGGCTGTAAGGAAAGGTCCAATGTCAGTGATGGGCAAGTTATCGGAGGGGATTCTGAGAGACAGGATTTACATGCGTTTGGAAAGGCAAGAATTGATTAGGGATAATCAACATTGTATTGACTTACCAGACCATAGGGGCTGCTCTCTCAATAGTGAAAAAAACGACTGGTGGTGATTTAACCTGAGGGCTACCAGACCTCAGGTGATGGAAGAGGTTGAGAAGGAAAGTCCTTCATACTAACCACGAACCGCTGGTTCGAACTGAAACCACACTGTTGGCATCACACTACTTTGCGAACCAACAATCCAGCTAACTGATTCCCTATTGTGAGTGGGAAATAGAGTCTCACCAATTTATTGAGTTTTCTAATGAGGTGACAAAGGAAGTTTTTGAAGGCGAAGTGGTAGTCATTATCTGCATGGACTTCAGCAAAGCATTTGACAAGGTCCCTCTTGGACAACTGGTTCCTATAGTTGGATCACATGGAATCGAGAGGAAACTAACTAATTAGGTACAAAGTTAGCTTGAAGATAGGATACCGAGAGTAGTAAAGAGTCGAATTCCTGTAGAGGGCAGTGTGCACTTGCAACAAACATCAGTCACAGATTGGAGAGTGAAGTGAAAGTACCTACTGGCATGTGGTGTGTACATAAGGTTGTTGATCCAGTTCCTCTGGGACCTCAACAACACCTCTTCCTTCTTTTACTTGCTGGAAAAAAGGTGCGTGGCCTGCCAGCAGCCCCTTGTGCTACTAGCCGACAACAAATCCCTCACCTCAGATATGGAAGTCATTAGGGCCAAAATGAGGGACTACTACGTAGCTCTCTTCTCTGCAGATCCGTCCAGTGATTATGCCTGTATATTTCTGTAGGAGGACCTACCATAGGTCAGCCCTGAAGATGCCAAAAGGCTTGACCTCTCTATCAGCTTGCTGACCGGTGCCTGTGACTGTCTTTCCAGGGGCAAAGACCCAGGCTGGGTGTGCTGACTATGGAGGCCTTCAAGGTGTGCTGGAACGTTTGGGGAAGGGATGGGCGCTTATACGCAGGTCCTGGGGGAAATGTATCATGGTTGGAGAGATGCCCCTTTCTTGGTGCAAGGATGTCATCACTCTGTTGCCTAAGAAGGGGGATCTCCATTTGTTAAAGAAGTGGAGTCCAGTCTCCCACCTCCGCACGGATGACAAAATCTTTGCCAGGGCACTGTGCTGGACCATGTGATACATCCAGACTATCCCTACACTACCCTGAGTTAACATCCACCCATGTTAACATCCACTTTGTCCGGGACATGATCCATTGTTCTCAGTAGGCTAGCCTGTTGATTGCCTTTCTCTCCCTTGTTCAGGAGAAGGCATTGTGAAATCATCAGTGAGCATACCCTCTTCTTACCTTAGATCAATTTTAAAGCAGCTGAAAATTGTTGAGTCTAGAATACTACCCTGAAGAACACCTGCAGAGATGTCCTGGAATTGATATGATTGAATTCCAACAAGCACAGCCATCTTCATATGACATAGTGTCTGCCCCCGATACGGATTGATTCTAGTTTTGCTTGGGCTTCGTGATGTCAAGGGCTGTCACTCTTATCTCTGGAATTCAGATTTTTTGTCTATCTTTGAACCAAGGCTATAATTAGGCTAGAGCTGAGTAGCCCTGGTGGAACCAAACTGGAAGTCACTGAGTAGGTTATTGCTGATCAGGAATAGAATAATGGAACTGGAATTGCTGAGATGAATTTGTCCAGCTTTTTGAGTATAGGATATACATGCACACTTTTGAATGTTGTCAGGTAATGCCAACTGGGATTGCTTAGCTAGGGGAGTGGCACGTTCTGCAGCAAAAGTCTTCAATACTGTTACCAGAATGTTGTCAGACCTATAGTCTTTACACAATCCAGTGTTTCCAACTGTTTCTCGATATCAGAGTAAATTGAATGGGCTAAATATAAAAAATCTCTAATGCTGGGGACCACTGGAGAAGGCAGAGATGGATTACTTACTTGGCAGTTTTGGCTGAATGCTGCAAATACTACAGTCTTCTATTTTGCACTGATGTATTAGCCTTTACATTCATTAAGGATAGGGATATTTGTGGAGCTACCTCCTCCAGTGATTTAGTTCTCCACCACCTTTCACAATTGGACTGCAGAGATTAGATCTGACCCATTGGTTGTGGGATAATTTATCTCTGTTCATGACTTGTAGCTGATGCTTTTGGGCAAACAAGTTGTCCTGTTTGGTGGCTTCACCGGTTTGATACCTCATCTTCAGGTATGCCTAGTGCTGTTCCATTCCTGTCCTCCTGCAGTCTCCATTGAACCAACTCACTTAGCAGCTATTGAGCACTCTTAGTGGTGGATGTTGAAATCCCCTTCCTTCACAATATATTTTGCTCCCTTGCCATCCTCAGTGCGTACTCTAAGTGTTGTTCGATATGGAGGAGTACTGACTCATCAGCCAAGAGATTATTCATGGTAATTGCCAGGTGGTTACTTAGCCCATGTTAAACCTGAACCCATGAGACTTCGAAGCAATGTTGAGGACTCCCAGAGCAACTCCCTTCCAACAGCATACCACTGTGCTGCCATCTCCTTTGCCAAGGTTGTGTTTATTGGATGATACTGCATTGGAACAGTTGCTGTTTGGTAGCTAAATAATCTGTTATTCTGTTAAGATTTCCAATAGTGTTATCGTTCCAATTTCATTTGTTGTATTTTAAGAATAGCGTATGAATAAAATATGTTTTGCTTCAAGACAAATCAAATTACATCTGGAATCCAATGCCTCGCTCTTGCCTTTAAAAAAGTAAGAGTTCAGGTCTAGACTATCACTTCAATGTTTTTTTTAGGAGGTTTTGTCTGCTTCATAACAATGGTAATCAGCAGGAGGCTTTCTTGCCCATGTTTAACCTTGACCCATGAAGCTTCATGGGGCTTGAAATTAATGTTAAGAATTCTCAGGGCAGCTCCCTCCCAATTATATAGTTGGTGCTCTGCCTTTGCTACCATTGGGACAGGATGTATCCAATGATGGTGATGCTTGTGACACTGACTGTAAGACATCATTCCAAATATTGTTGTACATAATTCCAGCTGAGGGCTAACTAGCATCTTTTACACAAAATTCAATAATTTCTGCTTTTCCATTGTTCACCTCCTTATTCTGATCATTTAATCATTTAACACTTCTGAATGCAAAAATATTTTTCTGGAAGAAACTCCTCATTGAATGCATTTTCAGATCCTTACTGAACAGAACACTACCATACTTGATGATCATGGAAAATTATTTCAGCAGCATACTGATGATGATTATGGTAGAGCCAAGAAATTTTCAGGCACACATTATTCAAAAGAGACAGATGTAGACTTAGCAGATCCACTGGTTATAATTTTCCAGAGTTTCCTGTATACCAGGATCATCACAATAGAGATTGGAAGGGTAATACAACAGAGTTGTCAGGCCAGTTCAGAGGGCAATTAAGTGTCAATCAGTCAGATGAACTGATGTGAGATTTGAATTCCTTTTACAAAATGGTGCAATTATTGTGCATAGCACAAGTGTCCAATAAAGGACAGAGAAGCAGGCAGCACTTCACAATGAGATTCAGAATTTTGGGAAAGCTTAACAGTGGTTAGCACTGTTGCCACACAGCCCCAAAGACCTGGGTTCAATTCCCACCTCAGGCAACTGTCCCCATGTCTGTGTAGGTTTCCTCCGGGTGCTCCGGTTTCCATGCTGTACATCTCTATGACTCTAAGTAGATTTTAGGACTAGATGATGACATGTCAATGAGAGAAGAAAGATGGAGGTTTTGGGATGGAGGATCTGGGCGGCACAGTGACTCAATGGTTAGCACTGGTGTCTCACAGCACCGGGGTCCCGGGTTCAATTCCAGCCTCGGGCAGACTGTGTGGAACTTGCACATCCGCCCCGTGTCTGCGTCGGTTTCCTCCCATAGTCCAAAGATGTGCCAGTCAGGTGAATTGGCCACGCTAAATTGTTCATAGTGCTAGGTGTATTAGTCAGAGGGAAATGGGTCTGGTTGGGTTACTTTTTGGAGGGTCGGTGTGGACTGGCTGGGCTGAAGGGCCTGTTTCCAGACTGTAGTGAATCTAATCTGAAAAGCTAGATGATTGGAAGCATAGCTGCTACAAAAAGAGCCAATGACTACAATAAATATCTCAGAGGCAAGTTACAGAGACAGTGGGCAATGGGGGATTGGTGGATATGGAAGAGGTCAGGTCAGGTCAGAAACATAACAGATGGCAACAGGTCAGCAAAACATGTCACAGACAGGACAGGAAGCATGAGTAATCCTGGAAGGGATCATGAAGCACATACCCAAACTGAATGTCAGCTCAAAGCCAGCAGTGAAAAGTTCTATTGATGGTCTTCCAGGACATATAGATTGTACTATGTGTACAGAGGGGGAAAACAGTGTCAGTGTATTCCTCTGGCTCACTAGAGCCAATGCTGAGCTATCACTGCAATTACCTCCCATTTTCTCATGGAAAACAGAAGCCCAGCTTGACCGCCAGTTTCACAGGTTCTTACCTTGTGCAATCTGGGCGGCACGGTGGCACAGTGGTTAGCACTGTTGCCTCACAGCGCCAGAGACCTGGATTCAATTCCCACCTCAGGCAACTGTGCCCATGTTTGTGTGGGTTTCCTCCGGGTGCTCCGGTTTCCTCCCACAGTCCAAAAATGTGCAGGTTAGGTGAATTGGCCATGCTAAATTGCCCGTAGTGTTAGGTGAAAGGGTAATTGTAAGGGAATGGGTCTGGGTGGGTTGCTCTTCACAGTGTCGGTGTGGACTTGTTGGCCTGAAGGGCCTGTTTCCACACTGTAAGTAATCTAATAAAATGACCAAGAACCACAACATACAATCTTCCCCACACAAACCCACACTGTTTTATGCTAATACGTCTATGTTTTTTCCAAATGTGAGTAAAACCTGTCCCTAAGATCTTCTCCAATAATTTCCCTGCCTCTGGCATGCTTAGAGATCCCAAATTCTCTAACTTTTCAAACTAAATTATCCAAGAAATGCAGTTGACACTGTCCTTTCCCCAGGCACAGAAGAAATTATACAAAGACCCAGGAACAAAGATGAAACAAACATTAACAGATGTCTATAATCATTAAACAAAATAATATGTAATGTTTTTCACTGATATTACCATACATTTGGTCACAAAACAACAAAATAATCAAAATAAACAAATTAACTTCTCCTCTGGACAGTCAAGTAACAGGACAGGAATAGTGATAAAGGGGTTAAGAAGCACATCATGTTTGCCAGATCTCTTTAACAATAAGAATTTGTGTTCAGTAAACAGAATAGCTAACTAAAATGCTGCATTTGGTAAACCTTATTGTGTGGATGTATAAGTTGGAATGCAACAAAGAAATTTCAAGTGCCCTTTACCCAAAGGCAATTGGCTCATTGCCTGTTGATGGTTCACTGGTAGCAGCCTGAACTAGCTACAAGATGCACTGCAGAAATTCACCAAATATCCTCAGACAGCGCCTTCCAAACCCATGACCATTTCCACTTAGAAGGACAAGGGCAGTAGATACATGGGAACACCACCATCAGCAAGTTCCCTTCCAAGCCACTGTCCATCTTGACTTGGAAATAAATGTGCTGGATCAAAATCCTGGAATTCCCTCCCTAAGGGCATTGTGTGTCAACCGACAGAGCTCACCCCTACCTTCTGAAGGACAACTCGGGATGGGCAATAAATGCTGGCCCACAAAAGAATTTTTTTAAATCATTCTATCAGAAGACTATATTTTCTTTGGCCTCACTCTCCCCTGTTATAGATTGAAAGAAACATTTACTGTCCATCTTTATATTACCTGCGAGTTTACACTGAAAGCTGATTTTTTAAAAACAAACCATAACTGCAGGAAGCATTAGTCAATAAACCCAGTGATAAACAGAAACCTAAACCCACTTCAACTAGCTCCAATTCTAAAATAAATAGATATAAATTACAGCTGGGTGACCTCACTGATAGCCTCCAGCTCTCAAGGTACAGGTTCTGCTCCCTCGGCTGTTCGCTGTTTGAAGCTGTTTTTCATAAACTGATTTTTGAGAATTGCTCCCGACTTATTAAGTAAAACAAAAACATCGTTGCCATGTGTCTTATCACAGTTTCCTCTTCCAAATATGATAAGTGATTGTTTGGTTAGTCACAGCCACCATCCCGGGTCATTGCTTGAATACATTTATTTTGAGGTTTCAGAACGATCCATTCCTATGAGGAAATACCGTTAGGAAGGCAACAAGGAATGGAAAAAGTAATGCCCACTCTCTTTTGTACTTTCAGCGAGTATGGTAGCTTCAAATCCGCTTGTGAATTCAGGTAACCCTTGAACAACCATCTTTGCAACCGTCGGCTGTCTTATTTTGAAAAAGGAAAAGTTGATCCAATAAATTCTACTCTGACCACATTTCTCAAGTTACACACACGGTGTCCCTTTACTGGGCAAGACACATGGCGCAAGCATTTTTTGTTTGAACCTGTTATGTAGTTGGTAACTGCCCGTCCACGATGAGCACAAATGCTCCTTTTGACTAAGCCACACCGACACTCAACACTAGAAAAAAATCTTTTTTCTCTGAAAATTTAAATCTGTTTTTCTCCCTCCGCGGATTGTTTTCTTACATCCCGGGTACCGTCCGCTCCAAACGTCGAATGTTTTTTATCTGAATGTCTCTCGGTATATTCGGCCTGAGAGCAGACCGTTATGGTAATGAGGTGGACGTTATGCTAATTAGGTGACCGTTATGCTAAACAGATCACCGCGCGGCCGATGGGCGGAGCTTCATCCCCACCGGACCAATAAGGAGGGGGCCGTGGGTGATTGACAGGGCGGTGCGGTGAAATGGCGGGAAGCTGACAGTCGGTGGGAAGGAGGTGGTCGGTTTGGTGAAGAGCGACGATGTGTTTGGGTACCATTTCCATCTACCGAAGGTCGCTCTGTGCAGAGAACTTTAGGGCGGCTGAGAAGGGAAAGGGTGTCGAAGCTCACCAGAAGGTGTGATTCCAAGACCTATTTGCTGACACCCGAAGTCCGTAGGGAGACTGTCTTGAGAAGTAATGGCTCTTTTGGAGGCCGGGCATTGCTCATGCTGGGTATCGGGTCCTTTGTCCTGGTGTGTTGTTGTCTGAGAGTGGCTGTGGTTCTCCACAGGAAAACCACACACACAGACCAAGTCCTGAACTACGAAAGCAACCACCACACACAAAAGAAGTTGCATCAAGACACTGTTCAAAAGGGCCACAACACACTGCAGCACACCAGAACTGCAAAAAGAGGAAGAATATATTCTCTAAAAAAGATACCCCTGCAATTTCATCAACAGATGCCTAAGGGGAAGACAACGGAATGAGGACATGCCACAACCCAAAGGACTGGGACAACACTACTATTATAGGACAAGCCAAACAGAGAACAGCCATGGAATTCCTAGAGGCATGACACTCATCCACAGATTGTATCAACAAACACATTGACCTGGACCCAATATACTGGCCACTGCAGTGGGCAGCTGGAACTGACAACCAGAAGCGGCAGAAACAAACCACTAAAAATGCCAGAGGAAATATCACAGAAGTGCTTCACAGGAGGCTCCTAAGCACTGAGGATCTCACCCAGACAGGAGGCGAAATGTCTGCAACTCAAATTCCCAGCTCGGCGAACAGAACCACAACAATGAGCACCCGAGCTACAAATCTTCTCACAAACTTTGAAGATTGTATCTCACAAATTTGATTTGAGATTTTTGAAGAAGTGAGAGATGGTTTATAAGGACAGAGTGGTGGATGTTTCTACATGTCCCTCATGACAGGCAGGTGAAGTGACATGGGATCCATGATGAGCTGGTAAGATGGACATAGAATTGGCTTGGTCATCGAAAACAGAGAGAAGCCTTGGAAGTGTGTTGTTCTGACTGGAGATCTGTGAGCAGTGGTGTTCTGCAGGGATCAGTGCTGGGACCCCAGTTATTTGTACAGAGGAACCTTGATTATCCAAATACCAATTATCCGAAAATCCGATTATCAGAAGGAGATCCCCAGGTCCCGACAGAAACATTACATCAAAAATATGTTTCCAACAGTGATTGCGTCTTTTGTTTACAATGATTGAACAGGCTGAACATTTGAGCAGTGAAATAGCAGATAGAATTGAACCCAGACAAATGCAAGGTGATACATTTTACATATTGTTTTCACTTGAATGTCAAAGGATAAGAGACGACCTGATAGAGGATTACAATATGATGAGAGGCATAGATAGAATGAAGAGTCAGAGTCTTTTTCCCAGTGTAGAGATGTCAGTTAGAGGTAAAAGGAGTAAGGTTTAAGGGAGATTTGCAAGGCACGTTCTTCATGTAGAGAATGGTAAGTGTCTGGAATGTGCTGCTAGAGGAGATGGTAAAAGCAGATGTCACAACATTTAGCAGACATTTTGACAGATCCATGAATAGGCAGGGAATAGAGAAATATGGACCACATAGAGGCAAAAAGGTTCTTGTTTCGAAAGGTGTTGTGTATCAGTGCAGTCTTGGTGGGCCAAACAGCCTGTACCTGTCATAGAGATGCACAACACGGAAACAGACACTTTAGTCCAACTCGTCCATGCTGATCAGATATTGTAAATAAATCTAGTCGCATTTGCCAGTATTTGGCTTGTATTCTTCTAACCCTTTCTTACTCATATACCTATCCAGATGTCTTTTAAATGTTGTAATTGTAACAGTATCCAACACTTCCTCTGTTCACTTATTCAATGCACACACCACCCTTTGCATGAAAAAATTGCCCCTTAGGTCCCTTTTAAGCCTTTCCCCTTTCTCCTAAACTTATACCATCTACTTCTGGACTCCCCAACCCCAGGAGAAAAACGTTGTTGATTTACCCTATCCATGCTTCCCCATGATTTTATAAGTCTCTGTATGGTCACCCCTCAGCCTCCAATGCTCCAGGGAAAATAGCCCCAGCCTAATCAGCCTTTCCCTATAACTCAAACCCTCCAACCCCAGCAATATCCTTGTAAATCTTTTCTGAACCCTTTCAGGTTTCACAACATCCTTCCTCTTAGATGGAGACTAGTATTGCACACGGTATTCCAAAAGTGGCTGAACCAATATCCTGTGCAACCACAACATGACCTCTCAACTCCTATACTCAGTGCTCTGACCAATAAAGGAAAGCATGCCAAATGCCTTCTTCACTATCCTATTTCACTATCTCTACTTTCAAGGAACTGTGAAGTTTAGCAACACTCCCCAGGACATTAACATTAAGTGTATAAGCCCTGCCCTGATATGCCTTACCAAAATCCAGCACCTCACAATTATCTAAATTAAACTCTATCTGCCACTCCTCAGCCTATCTGATCAAGATCCCATTGTACTCTGAGATAACCTTCTTCGATGTCCACTACACGTCCAATTTTGTTATCATCTCAAACTTACTAACCAAACTCCCTATGTTCACATCCAAATCATTTACATAAATGATGAAAAGCAGTGGGCCCAGCACTGATCCTTCTGGCGCACCACTGGTCACAGGTCTCCAGTCTGAAAAGCAACCCTCCACTACCACCCTCTAACTTCTACCTGCAATCCAATTCTGTATTCAAATGGCTAGTTCTCCGTATTCCATGAGATCTAACCTTGCTAACTAGTCTCCCATGAGGAACTTTGTCGAACGCTTTTCTGAAATTCATATAGATCACGTCTACTGCTCTGCCTTCAGCAACCCTGTTTGTTACTTCTTCAAATAACTCAATCAAGTTCATGATACATCCATATTTCCCACGCACAAAGCCATGCCGGCTATCCCTAATCTGTCCTTGCCTTTCCAAAAACATGGAAAACCTGTCTCTCAGGATTCCCTTCAACAACTTGCCTACCACTGATGTCCGGCTGACCAGTCTATAGTTCCTTGGCTTTTCCTTACCACCTTTCTGAAATAGTGACACTACGTTAGCCAACCTCCAGTCTTCCGGCACCTCACCTGTGCCTATTGATGAAACAAATATCTCAGCAAGGGCCCAGCAATAAATTCCCTAACTTCCCACAGAGTTCTAGGGTGCACTCAATCAGGCCCTGGGGATTTATCCACTTGTATGCGTTTCAAGACATCCAGCACTTCCTCCTCTGTAATGTGGACATTTTTCAAGATGTCACCATCTATTTCCTCACATTCCATATCTTCTATGTCCTTCTCCACAGTAAACACTGATGCAGAATACTTATTTAGTATCTCTCCATCTCCTGTGGTTCCGCATGTAGGCTGTCTTACTGATCTTTGAGAAGTCCTATTCTCTCCCTAGTTACTATATATACATGAGTAATAGTCATTACATGGGGTCGACTATTACATGGATACTAATTTTGAGGGGCTGACACTCATTCCCATCAAAATTCATACTGTATCATTAGCAGAAGCCCAAATGATCTCTAAACGAATAAAAAAAACGAATTATGGTAATTTTGAAAACTCAGTGCGGAACACAACAGCCAATGGACTGGAAGACCAGAAGCAGAGCGGAGCAATCGACAGACTGGAAAGCTGGAGCGGGACGTGACCACCCACACATTGACTCATAAATTTTGATCTTTTATCTGTGAAGACCTAGGGTTGACTTTTTCATGAGATATCTGGAAAATTCCAGGATATGTGGCAAAAATAGGGGGTCGACTTTTATGAGATCAACTATTACTCGAGTATATGCGGTACCCTTTTGTCCTTAGTGTATTTATAAAATTCCTTTGGATTCTCCTTAACTGTATTTGTTAAAGCTATCTCATGTCCCCCTTTTGCCTTCCTTATTTCCCTCTTAAGTATACTCCTACTGCCTTTATACTTTTTTCTACAGAATTGAGGATGATGATCATAATGAACGGTGGTGCTGGCTCAAAGGGCAGAATGGCTTACTCCTGCACCTATTGTCTATTATCACTATGGAAACAGGTCTTTTGGCCCAACAAGTCCACACCAACTCTCCAAAGAGTAATCCACCCCAGCCTCATTCCCCTAACCTAATATCCTATATATTTACCCCTGACTAAAACAACTAACCTACACATCCCTGAACACTTCAGGCAATTTAGCATGGTTAATTCAACTAACCTGCACATCTTTGGATTGTGGGAGGAAGCCCATGTAGACTAGGGGACAATGTGCAATCTCCACACAGACAATCGCCTGAGGCTGGAATTGAACCAGGTTGCTGGTGCTGAGAGGCAGCAGCTAATCAGTGAGCCACTGTGTCTCCTTCTGGATTCACTCTTCTAAGGATTCATTTGATCTCTGCCGTCAACATCTGATATATGCTTCCTTCCTTTTCATAACTCAATTTCTCTAGTCATCAAGCATTCCCTACACCTACTACCCTTGCTCTTCACCTTAACAGGAATATACGTTCCCTTGACTCTCGTTATCTCATTTTTGAAGGCTTCCTATTTTCTAGCCGTCCCTTTACATGTGAACATCTGCCCACAATCAACTTTTGAACATTCTTACCTAATATTCTCATAATTGGCTTTCTTCCAGTTTATAATTTTAACTTTTAGATCTTCCTGTATTGTTCATTGTTCTCTTTGAGCAGAGAAGGTGAAGTAAATATTTACTGAAGCTGTTCCGAATAATGGATTTAATAGAGGTAGCTGGCAGATAGTGGTTCCTCCGGACCAGTGGATAGGTAACTCTGGGTTTCAGAACAAAGGAGAAGTAAAAGAATGAGAAAAAATGCTTCACACAGTGTATTAAGATTTGGAATATGCAAGGATGTTTGAATCAACTTCTATCTGATCTTTGTAATTTGCAGGTTTGTCAAGGAGAGAGCAAAGAGCCAATGCAGGTACAACAGATAGAGTGGCTTCCTCGTGCTGTAAGTTTCCAAGAGGAGGATTTTTATGTTACGAATTATTGACAATTCAAAGCTGTGGAAGCAGATTTGATAATAACTGTCTAAAGATAATTAAATACTTAAACTACTAACATCCATGGCATTGGGTTGTGAATAGGTGGAAAAGTGGGACGAACTTAATAGTTCTTTGAAAGAGCTGGCAATACATGATGGGCTGAATAATTTCTTACATTGTGTTGTCATGTGATTCTTTAATAATAATCTGTGACATTGAAATATTCGCAATGCAAACTCATAAATGGAAAATGACCATTCCCTGTTAATTCCACAACAGAGAAGTGGACATTGAAAAGGAGAGGTGTACGTGCTGTGATTCTATTCTAAAGGGTGTAGAATAAATTCATAGAGATGAACAGCATGGAAACAGACTCTTCAGTCAATTCATCCATGCCAACCAGATATCCCATCCCAATCTAGACCCACCTGCCAGCACCTGGCCCATATCCCTCCAAACCCTTCCTATTCATATACCCATCCAGATGCTTTTTAAATGTTGTAATTGTACTAGCCTACACCACTTCATCTGGCAGCTCGTTCCACACATGTACTACCTTCTGTGTGAAAACGTTGCCCTTTAGGTTTCTTCTATATTTTTCCCCTCTCACCCTAACCCATGCCCTTTAGTTCTCCCCCACCCCAGGTAAAAGACCTTCTCTATTTATCCTATCCATGCCTCTTATAATTTTATAAGCCTCTGCAATGTAACCCCTCAGCCACCGACACTCCAGGGAAAACAACCCTAACCTATGTAACCTCTCCCTATAGCTCAAATCCTCCAACCCTGTCAACATTCTTGTAAATCTTTTCTGAACCCTTTCAAGTTTCGCAACGTCTTTCCGATAGGAAGAAGACCAGAAATGCGTGCAATATTCCAACAGTGGCCTAACCAATGACCTGTACAGCCGCAACATGACCTACCAACCCCTGTAGTCAATACTCTGACCAATGAGGGAAAGCATACCAAATGCCTTCTTCACTATCCTATCGACCTGCGACTCCACTTTCAAGGAGCTATGAACCTGCACTCCAAGGTCTTTTTGTTCAGGAATACTCCCTATGACTTTACCATTAAGTGTATTAGTCCTGTTAAGATTTGCTTTCCCAAAATGCAGCACCTCACATTTGTCTAATTAAACTCCATCTGCCACTTTTCAGCCCATTGGCCCATCTGATAAAGATCCCATTGTAATCTGAGGTAACCTTCTTCGCTATCCACTACACCTCTTATTTTGGTGTCATCTACAAACTTACTAACCATACCTCTTATGCTCACATCCAAATCATTTATATAAATGATGAAAAGTAGTGGGCCCAGCACCAATCCTTGTGGTACTCCACTGGTCTCAGGCTTCCAGTCTGAAAAACAACCCTCCACCACCAACCTTTGTCTTCTACCTTTGAACCAGTTCTGTATCCAAATAGCAAGTTCTCCCTGGATTCCTTGAGATCTAACCTTGCTCACCAGTCTCCCATGGGGAATCTTGTCGAATGCCTTACTGAAGTCCATACAGATCACATCTGCTCTGCCCTCATCAAATCTCTTTGTTACTTCTTCAGAAAATTCAATCAAGTTGTGATACATGATTTCCCCGCTAAAGCCATGTTGACTATCCCTGATCAGTACTTGCCTTGCCAAATACATGTACATCCTGTCTCCCAGGATTCCCTCCAACAACTTGCCCACCACTGACGTCAGGCTTACTGGTCTATAGTATCCTGGCTTGTCCTTACTAGCTTTCTTAAACAGTGGCACCACGTTAGCCAACCTCTAGTCTTCTGGCACCTTACCTGTGACTATCGATGATACAAACATCTCAGTAATAGGCCCAGCAAACACTTCCCCTGCTTTCCACAGAGTTCTAGGGTACACCTGATCGGGTCCTAGGGATTTATCCACTTTTATGCATTTCAAGACACCCAGCACTTCCTCCTCTGCAATATGGAAATTTTTCAAGATGTCACCATCTAATTCCCTATATTCGATCTCTTCCATGTGCTTTTCCACAGTAAATACTGATGCAAAATATTCGTTTAGTATCTGCGTCATCTCCTGCGGCTGCATACAAGGAGACCGTCTTGCTGATCTTGAAGGGCAAGATTAGAGTGTTACTGGAAAATCACAGCAGGTTAGGCAGCATCTGAGAAACAGGAAAATTGAAGTTTAAGGCAGAAGCTCTTCATCAGGAATGAAGGGCTCCTGCCCGAAACTTTGATTTTCCTGCTCCTCCGATGCTGCCTGACCTGCTGTGCTTTTCCAGCACCACTCTAATCTTGACACTGATCTCCAGACCTTACTTTCACCTAGCTGATCCTTGAGGGGGTCTATTCTCTCCCTATTTACCCTTTTGTCCTTAATCTGTTTGTAAACACTCTTTGGATTCTCAGTAACTCTATTTGCCAAAGCTATCTTATGTCCCCTTTTTGTCCTCCTGATTTCTCTCTTAAATATACTCCTACTGCCTTTATACTCTTCTAAGGATTCACTCAATCTATGCTGTCTATACCTGACATATGCTTCCTTCTTTTTTTAAACCAAACCCTCAATTTCTTTAGTCATCCAGCATATCCTATGCCTATCAGCCTTTCCTTTCACCCTAACAGGAATATACTGTGTCTGGACTGTCATTATCTCACTTCTGAAGGCTTCCTATTTTCCAGCCATCCCTTTACCTGCAAACATCTGTCCCCAGTCAGGTTTTGAAAATTCTTGCTTAATACCATCAAAATTAGCCTTTTTAGAACTTCAACTTCTAGATCCGGTCTATCCTTTTCAATCACTATTTTAAAACAAATAGAATTATGGTCGCTGGCCCCAAAGTGCTCCCCCACTGACACCCCAGTCACCTACCCTGCTTATTTCCAAGAGTAAGTCAAGTTTTGCACCTTCTCTAGTTGGTACATCCACATACTGAATCACTTAACAAATTCCTCTCCATCTAGACAATAGACAATAGGTGCAGGAGTAGGTCATTCAGCCCTTCGAGCCTGCACCACCATTCAATGTGATCATGGCTGATCATTCCTAATCAGTATCCGCTTCCTGCCTTATCTCCATAACCCTTGATTCCACTATCTTTGAGAGCTCTATCCAACTCTTTCTTAAATGAATCCAGAGACTGGGCCTCCACTGCCCTCTGGGGCAGAGCATTCCACACAGCCACCACTCTCTGGGTGAAGAAGTTTCTCCTCATCTCTGTCCTAAATGGTCTACCCCGTATTTTTAAGCTGTGTCCTCTGGTTCGGCACTCACCCATCAGCGGAAACATGTTTCCTGCTGCCAGAGTGTCCAATCCTTTCATAATCTTATATGTCTCAATCAGAACCCCTGTCAGTCTTCTAAACTCAAGGGTATACAAGCCCAGTCGCTTCAGTCTTTCAGTGTAAGGTAATCCCTCCATTCCAGGAATTGACCTCGTGAACCTACGCTGCACTCCCTCAATAGCCAGAATGTCTTTCCTCAAATTTGGAGACCAGAACTGCACACAGTACTCCAGGTGTGGTCTCTCCAGGGCCCTGTACAGCTGCAGAAGCACCTCTTTGCTTCTATACTCAATTCCTCTTGTTATGAAGGCTAGCATGCTATTAGCCTTCTTCACTACCTGCTGTACCTGCATTCTTGCCTTCATTGACTGGTGTACAAGAACACCCAGATCTCTCTGTACTGCCCCTTTACCTAAATTGATTCCATTGAGGTAGTAATCTGCCTTCCTGTTCTTGCCACCAAAGTGGATAACCATACATTTATCCACATTAAATTGCATCTGCCATACATCTTCCCACTCACCTAACCTGTCCAGGTCACCCTGTAATCTCCTAACATCCTCATCACATTTCACCCTGTCACCCAGCTTTGTATCATCAGCAAATTTGCTAATGTTATTGCTGATACCATCTTCTATATCATTAACATATATTGTAAAACGTTGCGGTCCCAGCACAGATCCCTGCGGTACCCCACTGATCACTGCCTGCCATTCCGAAATAGAGCCGTTTATCACTACCCTTTGTTTCCTATCAGCCAACCAATTTTCAATCCAATCTAGTACTTTGCCCCCAATACCATGTGCCCTCAGTTTACTCACTAACCTCCTATGTGGGACTTTATCAAAAAGCTTTCTGAAAGTCCAGGTACACTACATCTACTCGCTCTCCCTTGTCCATCTTCAGAGTTACATCCTCAAAATATTCAAGAAGATTAGTCAAGCACGATTTCCCCTTCATAAATCCATGCTGACTCTGTCCTATCCTGTTACTATTATCCAGATGTGCAGTAATTTCATCCTTTATAATAGACTCCAGCATCTTCCCACCACTGAGGTCAGACTAACTGGTCTATAATTTCTGCTTTCTCTCTCCCACCTTTCTTAAAAAGTGGTATAACATTAGCCACCCTCCAATCCTCAGGAACCGATCCCGAATCTATTGAACTCTGGAAAATAATCACCAACGCATCCACGATTTCCTGAGCCACCTCCTTCAGTACCCTGGGATGTAGACCATCAGGCCCCGGAGACTTATCAACCTTCAGACCTAACATTCTCTCCAACAACAAATCCTGGCAAATATAAATTCCCTTCAGTTCAGGTCCTTCAGCCACTGTTACCTCAGGGAGATTGCTTGTGTCTTCCCCAGTGAACACAGATCTGAAGTACCCATTTAATTCTTCTGCCATTTCTTTGTTCCCTGTAATATATTCCCCTGTTTCTGTCTTCAAGGGCCCAATTTTAGTCCTAACCATTTTTTTGCCTTGTACATACTTAAAAAAAGCTTTTACTATCCTCCTTTATATTATTGGCCAGTTTATCTTCGTACCTCATTTTTCCTCTGCGTATTTCCTTCTTAGTAATCCTCTGTTGTTCTTTAAAAGCTTCCCAGTCCTCTGTTTTCCCACTTATCTTTGCTATGTTATACTTTTTCTCTTTCAACTTTATATGTTTCTTAACTTCCCTCGTCAGCCATGGCCGCCCATGCCTCCTCCTGGGATCTTTCTTCCTTTTAGGAATGAACTGATCCTGCAACTTCTGCATTATACACAGAAATATCCGCCATTGTTCCTCCACAGTCATCCCTGCTAAGGTATTGCACCATCTAAACCCTTAACACTATGACAATCCCAGTCGATGTCTGGAAAGTTAAAATCCTATACCATAATCACTCTATTCTTTTTACAGATAGCTGAGATCTCCTTAGAAATTTGTTTCTCAATATCCCTCTGACTATTAGGGGATCTATGATGCATTCCCAATAAGGTGATCATCCCTTTCTTCCTTCTCAGTTCCACCCAAATAACTTCCCTGGATGTATTTCCGGGAATATCCTCCCTCAGTACAGCTGTAATGTTATCCCTTATCAAAAACACCACTCCCCCTGTTCTCTTGCCTCCTTTTCTGTGCTTCAAGCATTTGTATCCTGGAACCTTAAGCTGCCAGTCCTGTCCATCCCTGAGCCATAATGTAGAGTAAGCCAATCGATATAGATCATGAAGGCATGTTTGATGAGAAAACTGTGGTTGTGCAAATTATTTGGAGAAACAGGGGAAAGTTTAAAGGAGAATCAAGAGGCAATTGTTTTACACAGAGGGTGGTAGTGCTTGAAATGTGTTACAAGAAGAGATGGGGGAAACAGATACAATGACAATATTTAAGAGGCTTCTTGCTGGATACATTAATGGTATGGAGAAAAGGGATACAGACTGCGTAGAGGGAAAAGGATTTTAGTTTGAAAGGCATTGTATATCAGTGCAGGCTTGGTGGGCCGAAGGGCCTGTTCTGTGATATTCAGTTCTTTGTTCTTCAGTTTTCTTTGTTCTTTCATCACAGCATAGAAATTTATTTCATCACAGAGTGAAAAGGATTGGTTGAGGTAAATAGCATTAAAGGGGATGCATCTGAATAATCACAGGAGTGTGAAAGGAATAAAAGTTTATTCTGACAGGTTGGGATGAAGAAAGGTGGAATGAAGCACGTGTTTAAACCGTTGTAGTTTAGATATTTCTGTGCTGCAGTATTATGTTTCAGATTGGATTGTCTATTATTTTGTCATTTTAAAGTATTTGTTGATGTTTCTGACCAAATTTTCCAATATATACAAAGTGAGCATACACCTCGTCTGTCCTATCTTGTCGCCTCTGCTTGTATTTATAATGGCAAACATGGTCCTCCTGTCCATCCCAGTGTATTCCGACAGCTTTTGAAACTAAGAGAAAAAGGACAGAGAGGTTTCAAACAGTAAGTATCTGTCAAGATGATCACACAATGTAAATCATAAATCTGATATAAAGTTCACTGAAAAAAATGATTATCAATGTTGTTTAGCTTTTATTTGTGCTCAAGTTGGCTTGTATTTATTGTATGAAAACAGTGGCTGTACTTTATTGGCTGCATTTGTGAAAGGGATTATGTAGAGGCTTGTTTGTCAACATATTGGACAGCCATATTTTACACAGCAAGATCCCATAAACAATGTATGGGTGAATCATTTGGTAATATGATTTTTCAGAGTTGGTAGAGGTGTAAACATTGGCCAGGACATAGGGGCTATACACTCCCCCATCCCCAAACCCCTCATCCCAGCACACTTTATAGAAGGACGCTACCTTGTTGTTTTTATGTCTTTAAAAACTTGGACAACAAAAATAAAGAACTAGTCGTGATTGGAACTTCATTGACTTTGTTGACTATGCGGTTGTTTATTGAGGTTGTTGAATATTAACAGGAGACGCAGCTCCTCTTCATTAACTGTAATGATTTGGAGGTTGTTTGGAGGATGATGTCTATCTTTTACCAGAACCTGATCACTGTCTGGAACATGGTCGAATTGCGTTGCGCTTAACCTCTTGCAGGAGTAGCAGCTGTCGTCAGGGAGCCGTTGTTCAGGAATCTGCACCTCCATACTTGTGAGTTCAAGTGGCTGTCAGAAGGTACAGCCGTAGCTGCAAGGGTGATCAGGGTCAATGACGTGCTGGATGGCGGGGGTCTGGGCTGGATGCTGCCACAGGATATCGCAAGCAGGGCAGCAGTAGATGTCTGGTTCGTGGCCACTGCCATTCAACGCCTTAAAACGGCGGTGCTCGGACTGAACATCATGCACCAGTTAGAGGATGCTCAGGCATGCAGTGGAATCCCATCTGGGTTTATTCCTGTCCGGATGGAATTGGCCCCAAGGAACCATACTTCCCCTGGGAACCTGTGCCCCACACCTCTTCTCCCTCATCCACCTCCCAGATACGCCTTGGCGTGCCCATTTGCTACCGGGCAGCAGGGATCCCCAATGGAGGGCTGTCTATGTGGGAGTCCGCCCCCTTTCTCTCAGGGATCTGGGGTGGAGAATGCTGCATGCGGCAGTCCCCTGCAACCGCAGATTATGGTGTTTCACGGACTCCCAGCCCAACTGTTTGTTCTGTGGTGCTGTGACATCTATGGACCATGTATATATTAGGTGTGGGCACTTGCACTCCCTTTTTGATTTCCTTAAAAACCTCCTCCTCTGTTTTTGGTTGCACTTCAGTCCCACGTTCCTGATCTTTGAACATCCAATACGGAGGGGGGAAGGTAGGTCAGAGGACCTCCTCGTGGGTCTACTCCTGGGCCTGGCCAAACTGACTATAAACAGGTCCAGGCAGCGGGCCGTGGAGGGGGTCGTTAGAGCCGATTGCCTGCCCATCTTCTACGGTTATGTCAGAGCCTGTATGTCCCTGGAGAAGGAGCACGCTGTGTACACCAACATTCTCGAGATTTCCAGGGAAAGGTGGGTGCCGCAGGGAGTGGAGTGTATCATTTCCGCCTCCAACTCTATTTTGATTTAATCCCTGCCCTCCCCTTCACTGTTTGCAGGATTGCCCTCTGAGAAGGGCACTGCTTGTCACTGGCCATCTGGTGTTACCTTTCTTCCTGGTGGTGGAAATTGAATAAAGATTTGTATACCTGTTGTCTCTCACCGTGTCTCAAAAAACAAGGCAAAAAGATCTTCAGGATCTGGGCCGGCAAGCCATTGTGTTGCTGTTGGTATGCAGTCTTGAGACAACAAAGGAATCCTACAAAGTCTGACGAGTAAGTAAACTTGTGGGCCAGTATCCAGGAGGGTGTACTCCCTGGCAAGTACACTTACATTTGGATTGGAACAATTAGTTGCTCAGTGATAGCCAAATTGAAACGAATTAAAATTAACGGGGATTTAGAATCTCCTCAGTTCAGGGGATTGACTCTGAGCTGGCCGGCCACAGCCAGTATACTGCACACAAGTAAATAAAGGGTGACTTGGTGACGAGATACTGGCCTTTATTTCAGTGGCAACGGGAGAAAACTGGATATACCTGAAGAACCTTCATTCACATCAGTCATCTTGGAGTTGGGGTAAGCATTTCTGGCATCATGCCTTTATTTCGGAAGCTTGACTCATTTATCAAAGATTGGGCCCAGTATATGGAAAGAAGGTGATATTTTTTCCAGGCAAATGATATTGGGGCAGATAAAAAGTAACAAGTAATCCTTTTGACTGCTTGCAGACTCACAACATTCTTGGTTATAAGGGGCTTAACTTTCCCAGAGGGACCAGACCCTAAAACCTTACAAGAGTTGAAGGAGTTGGTTAAACAACATTACAGCCTCAAACCTTCTCAAATTCTAAGATGTTATTTAACTGTTAAAGAACAGGGGGAATCCGTATCTGGCTTTTTGACAAGGTTGAGATGACTGGCAGAGCCATGTGATTTTGGGTTAACACTGAATGAGATGCTGAGAAACCATTTGGTATGTGGGATTAATGGTGTAACCATGCAAAATTGGACTTCAAACAGTCACTTCATTAGAAAAGGCAGCAAGTGGAGGTAGCGAGCTGCAGGGCATCCCAATGGAAGTGGACTCCTCACCTACAGACTGAGCTTGGGGAACACCACTTGAATACAGGCAATCGCAGAGCCTTGACCAGGGCATATTCTGAGTAGAGGATCTCTAGGCCAGCCAACAGCAGAACCTAACAGCAAAGCTGAGCCACAGCTAAGTGGATAAAACGTTCTTCAGGATCTGGGCCGGCAAGCCATTGTGTTGCTGTTGGTATGCAGTCTTGAGACAACAAAGGAATCCTACAAAGTCTGACGAGTAAGTAAACTTGTGGGCCAGTATCCAGGAGGGTGTACACCCTGGCAAGTACACTTACATTTGGATTGGAACAATTAGTTGCTCAGTGATAGCCAAATCGAAATGAATTAAAATTAATGTTTGATTAAATGGTCACCCAGTTCCCATGCAGGTCAATACTGGTGCAGCTGTATCTGTAGTTGCAGTATCTGTCTTTAACAAGATTCACTTGGGACTTCAAACCTTAAGTTTGCTCAAGACTTCAACCATTCTGAGAACATATACTAAGGAACCATTGTAGATTAAGGGCACAACTTCAGTTCTGGTCTCCAATCCGAAGCAGTTTGTATCCTTATCACTGATGGTAGTAAAAGGCTTAAGCCTAAGTGTATTGGGGCCGAATTGATTGAGAAATATTCATTTGCATAAGTTCAACATGTTTCAATTAGAAAATTAGAAATAAACTTCAATGAAATCCTAGTGAAATATCTCAGAGTATTTCAGGAAGGGTTTGGTACTATTAAAGGGGACATGTTGACCAGGAAGCAATTCCGAGATTTTGCAAGGGCCAATCTGATGCCATGTATCTTGCAGGCAAAAGTAGAGGCAAAAAAATCAGGAGGCTAGAGAGTGAAGGGGTTATCAGACCAGTGCAGTTTGCAGAATGGGCAGCACTGATCGTACCGATTCTGAAAACTGATCGATCAGTTTGTCTTTGTGAGGATTTTAAGCAAACGGTAAACTACTTCTTGCAGCTGGATAAATACCTGTTCCCTTGCATAGAGGATTTATATGCAGAGTTAATGGGGGGGAGCTATCCTTTATGAAAATGGACATGAGCCACACCTACCCACAATTGTGACTGGATGAGGAGCCCCAGAGGTATGCTACAATTAATACCCATAAGGGTTTATATCAATATACAAGATTGCCATTTAGGGTATCATCAGCCAGCACCCTTTGCCAGTGGTCTATGGAGAACATGATACAAGGGCTACACCAGGTTGTCATTTTTCTTGATGATATGTAAATAACCAGGAAAACTAATAAAAGGCACTTGGAGAACTTGGACATAGTCTTAAATGTTTCTTCCAGACACCCCAAGTGGCCTACTTGGGTTAGTGTCAACAGTGTAAATAAAAAGTGAGGTCTGCAGATGCTGGAGATCAGAGCTGAAAATGTTTTGCTGGTTAAAGCACAGCAGGTTAGGCAGCATCCAAGGAACAGGAAATTCGACGTTTCGGGCCAGAGCCCTTCATCAGGAATGAGGAGAATGTGCCAGGCAGGCTAAGATAAAAGGTAGGGAGGAGGGACTTGGGGGAGGGGCGATAGAGATGTGATAAGTGCAAGGAGGTCAAGGTGAGGGTGATAGGCTGGAGTGGGGTGGGGGCGGAGAGGTCAGGAAGAGGATTGCAGGTTAGGAGGGCGGTGCTGAGTTGAGGGAACCGACTGAGACAAGGTGGGCGGAGGGGAAATGAGGAAACTGGAGAAACTGGAGTGTCAACAATCTAGGTTACTCCCTTTGGAAGTGAAAATGAGAGCCATCAAAGGAGCCTTGGCTTCCACGTCTGTACCAGATTTTTCTCGGGTTAATGAATTATTATGGAAAACTGAAATATAAATTGGCTTTCACTTTGGCACCCTTACATCTGTTATTGAAAAAGAGTCATTGGAAATAGTTGTGTAGCCAAGAAGCACCCTGTAGGGAAGTTAAGAAGCAGCTATCGTCATCTAAGGAATTGGCCCCTATGATCCAAACTGGGAGATAAAGCTGACATGTGATGACCCCCCTCCAATTCCTATACAATATTGAGGCAGTGTTGACTCACTGGTGGCCCAATGGAGAGGAATGACTGATTAGCATATACTTCGAGGACTTTGGCTGATGCCAAATGCAAATATGCCTCAATAGAGAAGGAAGGTTTGGTAGTTATCTTTGGTGTGAGGAAGTGCCACTACTACCTTTATAGATGGTAATTTGTCATAGTAACAGATCACAAACCCTTGCTGGGGCTACTGAAGGAAGACAAGATGATGCCCGTAGCTTCTGATAGAATTTAGCGCTGGGCCATTATTCTCAGCGTGTTCAAGTATAGTTTGGAACACTAACCAGGAAGTCAAGTAGCTCATGCGGATGCCTTGAGCAGCCTCCCATTAGCAGATACTCCATCAGTCCGGTTTGGTTTTGAACTGCCTGGGCACTCTTCCAGTCACTGCTGACAATATCCGACTGTGGACATAAAAAGGTCCTGTCCTAGTGAAACTAAAACATCTGGTGGTCATGGAGCAAACAGAAGGGCCATCACAACCAGGATTAAACCTTTTCTGGACTCGGTGAGACCAGATCACCATAGAGGATGGCATATTGCTGCTGGGAGCAAGAGTGATTGTCCCGAGTAAAAGTCACTGCCAGAGACTGGCTACACTCCACCAAGGTCATCCAGGGGTTTCCAAGATGAAGATGCTCACAATATGTCTGGTGGCTAGGGTTGGATACCAACATGGCTGCGATGGTAGGGCAGTGCTCAGAGTGTGAACAAGGACAAACATTGTCACCAGCAGTGCCCCTACATTCATGGAAATGTCCAGAAAAACCCTGGACTCAGTTGATCGTCAACTATGTCGGCACTTATCATGGGCTTAACGTTCTTGCTCATTGTGGATGCCCATTCAAAGTAGTTGGGCGTGCATAAAGTTTGTTCTGCAAACTCGGAGATAATGATTAAGAAACTGTGAGCATTATTTGCCATACAAGGACTTTTGGAAAAATTTGTCACGGGCATTCAGCACATAAGGACAGTTCCATGTCATTCAATATCCAACGGTCTAGCGAAAAGTACAGTCCAAATGTTAAAGGCAGGCTTAAAGAAGCAGCCTACAGTGTCAATTGATACCAAACAGACCCTGTTCCTGTTGTTTATAGTACCACCCCACATTCAACAACAGGGATAGCTCCAGCAGAGTTGCTGATGGGAGAAGACTCTGTACCCAGTTAAACCTGATTCCTAGTCCTGGGGAGAGGGTGAAATGGCAGCAGGAATGCTAATGCCAGCCACAAGACTCCTCTAAGTGAGAGAGTCAATTTTATTCAGGGGACAAACTTTAGTGTGGGAACAATGAAAGTGGCCCTGAATGGTTACAAGGCAAAGTTGATGCGAGGTCAATTCCCATCACTTACCACATTTATGTATGTAATAGAATCCTGAACAAACATGTGGATCACCTGAAAGCTGTTACCTTGCAAATGGGCAGGAGCCAGAAGGCCTGTTGAAAATTGTACATTCTCCCCTCCATCTTGAGTAAATCTCAGAGTCCGAGATGGATGCAATCTTGATGCCATTATTGCTGGAGGGAGAGGAGAAAAATCTCCCGAGGTACTCCAGGTGCAAAAGGCTGTCTACGGTCTAGTACATGCCACCCATGTCACAGAAACTGGAGCTGAGGTGAAAATGGCCAAAGACCTGATTTGGATGCGAATGGATGTAGGGATTGGAGCCAGATTAATCTTGTTGATTATGAGGTCGGTGATTAGGGTTATTAACCTGGGTCAGTCAAGAAAGACCTGGCTGACCAATATAACCAGGAGAGTGATTCTTGTGGTGCAGCAGTATTGTTCTTATCTCTAGCCCAGGAATCCTGGATTCAAATTCTCCCTACTTGAGAGCTGCATGATAATGTCTTTGGTCAGGTTGATTAGAAAATATACCCAGGAGATTAGAATCTCTTTTTGAGAATTGACTCTGAGCAGGTTAGCCACAGCCAGTGTACTGTGCACAAGTAAATGAAGGTGACTTGGTGACAATACCGGCCTCTGTGCAGTCAGTTCAGAACTGTTTTCCAAAGGAGCTTTACCAGGATGGCTGCATAATTTCACAGCACGGAATTTGAATGCTATTCTGAACTCTGTGACAATCCACAGCCACTAAAACAATGTTCAGCTGTTCAGGAACTAAGGGGTTGTTTACAACTAAAGCAGACGGGTTCTCAGCTAACTGAACAAGTTGGAAATGGAAACAAGTTATAGATGCAGACACACAGAGAGATAAAGACTGATGTCTGTGCAGTTAGTCTCCTTATCACAAGTTCTCTGTACTTTGCAGTAAAAGCAAACTTTTAAATTGGTAAATCAGAGACATTTTATATGTGAATCGACCATTCTGCAACACCAACAAACAAGTGGAAGTATTCAGAAAAAAATGACACCAAAGCTCAACAAAGATTATCTCAAATTGGAATCAGTTGAGCTGGCTTTACAGTTTTTCAACCTGTGTATTAGTCTGTGTACGCATGTAAAGAGATTAATGTTTTAGGTAATGATAATACATGCTAATGGTTTATCTCTGGTTACTTATAGCTATATTCAAATTACTTGGAATAAATAATATTTCTTGTTTAGAGTAAAACCTAGTCTATGCTTTTTACCAAGCTTGGTTTGAAAGTCAAGTAAATTAGGGTATTGTGTGTATTTTTATACACTTTTATAAGATTGCAGTTTGATTTACAGCAAACTTCCCCTGTGGGTTTGCCTGGGTTTGGATTGGATTGAACTGTGTTGGAAACAGAAGCAATGAGGATATGAGTGTGGTATTGTAAAAATAACATCAGATTGTGTACTGCAGTTAAGACAGGGAACAATAAATATTTTGCTGCAGGTGGCAGTGTTGTTGCTGCCAGTCTTAAAGGGAATTTCAAAACCAAAGTTGATTGTCTTAGTGGGTAAACTCAAGGTTTGCTCAAGGCATTGCCTGACTACAAAAAAATAAGGCAAATTGTGGTACTAGCACTGCACTTGGGTTTAGTGGAAATACAGAAAGGGAAAAGTACTGAAGGTATTGAAATGTTCAACTTCAGTGAAAGCAGCATGAGTACGACAAGAGAATGATTAAACTGAAAATAGAACTCCAAAGGGGAGAAAAAGATAAGGACAGCAAAAGATTAGGAGAAGGAATGGAATTGAAAAATGGAAACGAGAAAACTAGATTTAGAATTACAAAGAGAAGAGAAAGTGAGAGAATATGAATATAATTTTTAAATGACACAATTGAAACAGGAAATATCAGATGCAGGTTCTGGTGGGGAGCATTTGAATCATAATTTAAGTCCAGTAAGAATTTAAGCTTTAAACAGTCCTGCGTGAAGTTTGAGAAAAAGCATGTGGAGGCATTCTTCTTGACATTTGAGAAAATGGCAAGACAAATTAATTGGGAAAAGACGTCTAGATATTTCTGATGCAGAGTAAGTTAACAGGAAAAGCACAGGAAATCTATGCATCACTGTCAGAGAAGAATACTTGAGATTATAATACAGTGAAGAAAGCTATATTGGCTGCATTTATGTTAGTACCTCAGGTACATAGACAAAGGTTCCAGAATTTAAGGAAACAGCTTGGGTGTGATGATTTTCACAAGGTCAGCCAGCTGAATATGAGTTTCCTGATAGGGGTTGTCATTCTGGTCCAATCAAGGAGCCCTGGCTAAAGTAAAAGGATTAATGGCAGGGATATTGGACACCCTGATGCCTGACCCAGTGAGAGGCAGTGCTGTTGTCAAAGTCTATGCATTTGTGAATAAAAGATGATTGGTGATGGGATGCCAGCCTCAGTGCCAATGAGAAGAATGAACAATCCGAAAGAAACCGACTCGCAGCAGTCAACTTGGAGTTGGGGGCAGCATCTTCTTACATCATGCCTCTGTTTTAGGAAGCTTGACTCAATCAATGACAAGGCTCAATGTAATGGACCCCCTCACCCATCAGCCAGAGGTTGGGGAACATCACTTGAGTACAGGCAACTGCATAGCTTCACACAGGGCATATCCTGATCAGATGAGCACTAGGTTAACTAAGAGACCAGAGAAAGGCATTGTAAATGATTGACATAAGGTATGTAGGTTTTATGAACAGTTTTATGAAGGGTTTGAAGGTTTGTTTTCATCTAAAGCAAAGATAATCTCTTTTTCTTCAAAGCAAGCAGCCTAGTCGATTGACAAGAGATACAGGAACTATGCAAACTCTCTTGGTGGAGAAGGATTTAGTTTTTCTTCCAGGAACTTCTTTGAAAAACAAGATGTTTTCAGATGAATGCCTAGAGAGATAAATCATGTATTTTCATTTTTACTGTTCATTTCTATGATTTAAGATTTCATTGGACGGTGACTTCTTGTTGTGAGTATAGGAGTTGGGTTGTTTAGAAATTACATGTGAATGAATGGAGTTGATTTACTTCCGAGGAATGCAGTTGCAAGAGTGCAAGTCATAACTTTGCCTATAATCACGGAAAGTCCAGCTGAGGCTGTAGAAATGAAATAGTTGCAGGAACAGGTTGTGGAAACTTTTCCATTACGTGCAGTGACTGCAGATATGGCTAAACTTGAAGTAAAACGTTAGAATACATTAAAATGTAAGAAGTTCCAAAACAGTAAATTTATATAAATGGGGAGTGAAAATGACATTTAATTTTCGTTAAGGATGGGGCACAGATGGACTTTTAGAATGTGTAGTGCAATGAGAAAGTACTGTTTTTAAAAACAGGAATTTACCAGCATGGCTGCATAATTTCACAGCAAGGAATTTGATAACTGCTGTGATTTTTTGTTATAGCTGTGGGTTCCTGTAATATGCAGATGATCCAAAGAGGAGGAGTTGTTCACACATGAAGCTAATTGGTTCTTAGTTAACTGAGCAGGTTAAAGCAAGTCATAGAGATACGAAAAGAGAGAAAGGCACACATAATTGTGGAATTGCTTTCCCCAGCATAAGCCAGCAGTAAAACAACATAGAATTAAGGGCTTAGATGGAATAGAACTTGTTTAGTGTGTCCAGGAAGGTTTCCTGAAGCAGTATATAGAGTGTCGTACTTGGGAAGGGGCAAAACACCATCTACTCTTGGGGAATAGTGCAGGACAGGTGACTGAGATGACTGCTTGGGGAACACTTTAGCACCAGTGGCCATTGTTCTAATAATTTTAAAATAGCTACAAAGAGGGACAAAACTGGTCCACAGGTTCAAATTCTAAACTGGGGCAAGGCAAATTTTGAAGGAATTAGACAGGAGCTTGCAAGGGTGGATTGGAGTAGTTTGTTTGCAGGCAAAGGGACCTCTGGCAATGGTCTTTAATAGTATAATAGCTAGAGTTCATGGTCTATATGTTCCTGTGAGGATGAAGGGTAAGGTTAGCAGGAGTAGGAAACCCAAGACAAGAGATATTGAGGCTGTGACTAGAAACAAAAACGGAGGCGTGGCTCAGGTAGGGGCAGCTGAGATTGAGAATCCTTGGAGGTATACAAGGGATGCAGGAGTTTACTGAAGAAGGTAATGAGGAGGGTGGTAAGGGGGCATGAGATAGCTTTGGCTGAGAAGATTATTTAAATATGTTAAAGGAAAACAAGTAACTAGAGAGAAAAAAGGACCTCTCGAGGACCAAAGTGGACACATATTTATGGAATCAGAGGAAATGGGTGAGTTCCTCAATGAATATTTCACCTCCGTGTTTGCCGTGGAGAACGACAAGAAGACTAAGGGAAGTTAGCGGTGATATTTTGTGGACAGTCCATTTCACCGTAGAGGAGATATTGAACATGTTAGAATGAAGATGGATAAAACTCCTGGTCCTGACCAGACATAGCCAAGAACATTGCAAGAGGTGAGAGAAGAAATTGCAGGTACCCTGGTTGATATATTTGCATCATCGTTAGTTACAGGTGAGGTCCCAGAATACTGGACAGTAGCAAATGTTGTGCCCTTATTCAAGAAGGGCTGCAAAGGAAAACATGGGAACTATAGACCAGTAGGCCTGACATCTGTGGTCGGTAAATTGTGAGCGAAAGTTCTGAAGAATAAGATTTGCATGGATTTGGAAAGACAGGGTTTGATTAGGAGTGGTCAGCATGACTTTGTAGATGGAGATCACGCTTCACAAATTTATTAGAGTTCTTTGATGAAGTGATGAGGAAGGTTGATGAAGGCAGGGCACTAGGAATAGTCTGTATGGATTTCAGTAAGGCCCTTGATCAGATTCTGCATGGTGGGCTTTCTGAAAGATTAGATCGTATGGAATCCAGGGTAAGCTGGCAAATTGGATACACAGTTTGCTTGATAGTAGGAAGCAGCGGGTAATAGTGGAAGGATGTTTGTCAGATTGGAGGCCTGTGACTATTGGAGTGACTCAGGGGTCGGTGCTGGGCCCATTGCTGTTTGTTATCTATATCAATGATTTGGATGAGAACGTACAAGGCATGATTAATAGGTTTGCAGATGACACTAAACTAGGTGCTATCATGGACAGTGAGGACAGTTATCAGAAATTGCAGCAGGATCTTGATCAGCTGGGGAAGTGGGGCCAAGAAATGGCAAATGGAGTTTAATACAGATAAATGTGAAATGTTGCATTTTGGAAAGTCAAATCAAGGCAGGGATTACATTATGAATGTTAGGGCCTGAAGGAGTATAGTGGAACAAAGGGACCTTGAAGTTCAGGTGCACTTCTCTGAAAGTGGAGTCATAGGTAGATTAGATTAGATTACATGACTTACAGTCTGGAAACAGGCCCTTTGGCCCAGCAAGTCCACACCGACCCTCCGAAGAGCACCCCACCCAGACACATTGCCCTACATTTACTCCTTCACCTAACACTACAGGCAATTTAGCATGGCCAATTCACCTAACCTGCACATCTTTGGACTGAGGGAGGAAACTGGAGCACCCGGAGGAAACCCACCAAACACGGGGAGAATGTGCAAACTCCATACAGATAGTTGCCCGAGGCGGGAATTGAACCCAGGTCTCTGGCACAGTGAGGTAGCAGTGCTAACCACTGTACCACCGTGCTGGCCAAGACAGAGTAGTGAAGAAGACTGTTGGCACAATGGCCTTCATCAGGGCATTGAGTATAGAAGTTAGGAAATTATGTCACAGTTGTACAGGACATTGGTGAGGCTGCACTTGGAGTACTGTGTTCAGTTTTGGTCACCTTGCTTTGGGAAGAATGTTATTAAACTGGAAATAATGCAGAAAAATAATTAAAGAATATTGCCAGGACTCAAGGGACTGAGCTTTTGGGCGAGAATGGACTGGTTAGGACTTTTTTTCTTTCAAGTGTAGGAGACTGAGGGGGGAATCTTACAGAAGTGTATAAGATCCTGAGAGATATGGATGGAATGAATGCACTCAGTCTTTTTCCCGAGGTTGGGGAATTGGAAGACGAGAGGCCAACAGTTTAAGGTTAGAGGGGAAAGAATAAATGGGAACCTGAGGGGCAACTTTTTTTACACAGAGGGTGGTATGCATATGGAATGAACTGTCGGTGGAAGTGGTTGAGGCGGGTGCATTAACAACATTTAATAGGCATTTGGACAAATACATGGAAAGGAAAGATTTAAAATGATATAGGCCAAGTGCAGGGAAATAGGGTCAGTATAGAATGACATTTTGGGCGGCATGGATCAGTTTGGGCCAAAAGACCTGTCTCTGTGCTATCTTAGCAGGATTTGTATACTTAATGGTAAGGTCTTCGGGAGTGTTGCTGAACAAAGAGACCTTGGAGTGCAGGTTCATAACTCCCTGAAAGTGGAGTCGCAGATACGTAGGATAGTGAAGAAGGCGTTTGGTATGCTCTCCTTTATTGGTCAGAATATTGAGTACAGGGGTTGGGAGGTCATGTTGCAGCTGTACAGGACATTGTTTAGACCATTGTTGGAATATTGCATGCAATTCCGGTCTCCTTCCCAATGGAAAGATGTTGTAAAACTAGAAAGTGTTCAGAAAAGATTTACAGGGAGTTGCCAGGGTTGGAGGATTTGAGCTATAGGGAGAGGTTGAATGGACTGGGGCTATTTTCCCTGGACCGTCAGAGGCTGAGGAGGTTCATAAAATCATGAGGGACATGGATAGGATAAATAGACGTGATCTTATCTCCCTGGGGTGGGGGAGTCCAGAACTAGAGGGCATAGGTTTAGAGTGAGAGGGGAAAGATATAAAAGAAACATAAGGGGTAACTTTTTCACACAGAGAGTGGTATGTGTATGGAATGAGCTGCCAGAGAAAGTGATGGAGGCTAGTACAATTGCAACATTTTAAAGACATCTGGATGGTTATATGAATAGGGAAGGTTTGGAGGGATATGGACCAAGTGCCGGCAGGTGGGATTGGATTGGGTTGGGATATCTAGTTGGCATGGACGAGTTGGACCGAAGGGTCTGTTTCTGTATTGTACATCTCTACGACTCTATAAAACCAGTTTTCCTGCCTGCAGCAATTGTGAGCAGCGATGTTTGAATTCAGAAATGAGAAGCACTGTACAAATGCATCATCCATTCTAATTTAATTTATTTGCCACTTACAAACTAGAGGAAACATTAAAAGAAAGACAGTTGAACACCAAGGGCCTGGTGAGCCAAAGAAGGTTCACCTCAGCAGTGGGACTAAGAAGTGAAGACTCATCAATGGAGTTTCCAGTTTTTGTTAACCTCCATCATTAGTCTGTTTTCACTGTTGTGTCTGTGTTTTTCATTGGGGATTAGATTTTTAGTTGGTAGTGTGATGTGCCAATAACTTGTATCTTTTTATCAGTAGCTGAATTTAATCATTATCGGAATTAATTCTTGGTTAGTGTAGGTCTGTGCTTTCCATCAACCTTGGTCTGAAAATCGGGTCAACTGGGCGCACTGTGTGTACATTTGCTTGGAATCGATTATCAAAAAAGCAATATCAAAACATTTGGAAAGTCAAAACGCTATTCATCAGATTCAGCGTGGTTTTGTAAAGGGCAAATCATGTTTGACTAATTTGCTAGAATTCTTTGAAGATGTAACAAGCAAAGTGGATAAAGGGGATCCTGTAGATGTAAAATATCTGGACTTCTGGAAGGCATTTGATAAGTGTCACACAAAATGTTAATTCTCAATATTGGATCATATGGGATTATACGTATTGTATTAGCTTGGATAGGTGACTGACTGATGGACAGAAGACAGAGAGTCAGGATAAGTTTTCTTTTTCTGGATGCAATAAATAACTAGTGCGGTGCCACAGGGTTCAGTCCTTGGCCCCAGCTATTTATAATCAACATTAATGACTTGGATGCAGGGATAGAGGCTCAAAGGCAAATTTGCAGATGACACAAAAATAGGCGGCATAATGCATTGAGGAAATAAGCACTTTACATGTGGACATAGATAGGTTAGGAAAGTGAACCAAAATGTGGCAGATGGAATTTAATGTGGATAAGTGTGAGGTCATGCATTTTGTTCAGAAAAATGGGAAGGCAACCTATTATCTAAATGGGGAGAGACCTTGGAGTGCTACGGTACAGAAGGATTTGGGTGTGCTCATTCATGAGTCACAGAAAACTAGTATGCAGCCACACAGATAATAAAGAAAGTGAATGAAATGTTGGCTTTTATAGCTAAAGGAATAGAATATAAAGGTAAGGAAGTATTATTGCAACTACACAAGGCATTGATGAGACCACACCTGGAGTATAGTGCTCAGTTTTGGTCCTCTTATTTGAGGAAAGATGGAGTGGCATTGGAAGCGGTTCAAAGGAGTTTTACGAGATTGATCCCAAAGATGAGGATTTTGTCATATGGAGAGAGGTTGAACAATTTATGCTTGAAATCTCTGGAATTTGGAAGAATGAGGGGTGATCAAATTGATGTTTTCAAGATGATGAAAGGTCTGGATAAACTAGATGTAGAGTAGATGCTTCCTCCTGTGGGGCATTCTATGATGAGAGGTCGTGGTCTTAGGATAAGGGGTAGCACACTTGAAACAGAGTTGAAGAAAAACTACTTCTCCCAAAGGATTGTGAATCTGTGCAATTCGCTATCCCAAAGTGTGGTGGATACCGGGACAGTAAGTAAATTTAAGGAGGAGTTAGGCAGATCTTTAATTGCTAATGGGTTGAGGGTTATGGGGAGAAGACAGGAAAATGGGGGTGAGGAGCATATCAGCCATGATCAAATGGCGGAGCAGACTCAATGGTCCAAGTGGCCTAATTCTGCTCATATATCTAATGAACGAATGAACTCTAGAAAAAAAAAGAGCGAGGTTTATGGTGCATTAGTCTAGTGCATCGTAGCACAGATTGTGTTTTGAATTGTGCCTAGAGAGGCAGGCAGAGCTTCAGTTAAGCATCACATTCTGGACAATGCATCTCTAACTGTGCTGCACTCCCTCAGTATGGAGTGTCACTCTAGACTTTAGGCTGATGTTTCAGGAATGGGAGTTTTGCCTACACCCTCTGACTTAGAAGACTAATGAATGTTCTCATGTCTGCCTGTGCCCCCTCTCTGAGAGATATCTTCAGACTAAAACCTGCTTCCTGAATTGAGTGTATTTGAGTGCCCCATTCAGCCCTTCCATCCTCACATTTACGCATTTAGTCAATTGGAGGAGCTGGGGCTGAGAGTCCAGACCAATGTCGAACCTTGGGGATTACTGTATCAAAACATCTTCAGTCAATTAACTGGAGCATTTCACGCATGCAACACACTACTTTAGTCAATGGTGATAAATGATGGGCAATCAGTACTAACCTTTCAAATAATACCCATATCACAAACTTTAAAAAAAATTGTACTGACATCAATATACGCGATTCTACGAACTAACACTATTACCTTCTCTTGTAGCAGCTTGTAGTTGTATATGTAACTATAATCTCTCTCTGGTATCCCTAATTGGTCAAATTTGGTCCCAATCACAATCCTGTAAATATCTGAAAAGAGAGAATTCAGTAAAAATATTAATGTTCAACAGGGTACTGAATGGCAATAAAGGTTATAAGTCTGAAAGCAAAATGGAGACTTACATTTCTGAGCCACAAGAGTTTGGAGCTCCTGAAACTGTTTCATTATATATGGATCAATGTTGTCGAATGTGTTCATATCAAAAACGAAAGCCACTCCATGAATGATATTTTCTGGAATGATTGAATGTTTATCTTCAAAACTGGGATTGAATTCATGCAACTAATTCAAAGAAAAATGTTTTTGTTATACTGAACGTTCCCAACAGCATAAATACTTACAATTCCTGAGCAGTTATTTAGTGATTCAGCAAATCCATATCCCTTGAGTCAAGTGACTGCTTCCTCAGTTGTTGAGTTTAAGGCGATTATTCCACCACTTGTCTGTAGATAGGGCAGTCCTCAACAGGGTGTTTATGTGCATGCAGAATTTTCGGAGGTGGAGATTACTATGTTGAGCAAAGATCACTTTCAGTGTAGTGATTCAAAATCTACTTGTGAGCACTAAGTTGTTCATCAGCTGATCAGAGTAGACCTGATCATCACATTCATTAACATTGCACAGATCTAGATTGATTCCATCTCAGTGTTAGGTCAATTAGTCAGAACATCCCTCCCTCTTTCTGTCAAACTCAGCCACAACTTTTGCCTCTTCCCAGTTTTGATATTTTATCCCAATTCATCTCATCTTGATCCTTGTGAATGAAATCACTTAATTGTTTCAACACAAAAGCAGGCCAGACATTATCTGTGGTGAGTCAAAAATTGTGGCGCTGGAAAAGCACAGCTGGTCAGGCAGTATCCGAGGAGCAGGAGAATAGATGTTTCAGGCATAAGCCCTTTATCAGGAATGTGATGATGAAGAGCTTATGCTTGAAATGTCGACTCTCCTACTCCTCCGATGCTGCCTGACTGGCTGTGCTTTTCCAACACTGCACTTTTTGACTCTGATCTCCAACATCTGCAGTCCTCACTTTCTCCTATTTGTGGTGAGACAAACAGAATTATTTTTCACTCTTAACTTTGTCCCTCTCTGTGCAAATGCTGCCTGACATGATGAGTGTTTCCTGCATTTAATGTCATCCTGAAACAACTATATACACGTGTGTATAGAATTTCTTCTTATGTAAAAGCACTTGAGCCTGAGTCACACTTCTCACAAATCATTGTGAGAAGTTAACCAATCATTTTGCAATCATAACTCTGGAGAAAATGGTAATATTTAACACAAGCTTTTAATTTCTCAGTTACAATTCAATTCTATGTCCTCAATTGTTTAACAGGAATGAAAGGAGACTCTGACTTAGCCCCAGTTAGAACATAGAACATAGAACATAGAAGGATACAGCGCAGTACAGGCCCTTCGGCCCTCGATGTTGCGCCGACCGAGTCCTACCTAACCTATACTAGCCCAATAACTTCCAAATGCCTATCCAATGCCCGCTTAAATGAACATAAAGAAGGAGAGTTCACCACTGATACGGGCAGGGCATTCCATGAACTCACAACCCGCTGTGTGAAGAATCTACCCCTAACATCTGTCCTATACCTACCACCCCTTAATTTAAAGCTATGTCCCCTAGTAACACCTGACTCCATTAGCGGTAAAAGGTTCTTAGTATCTACCCTATCTAAACCCCTAATCATCTTATACACTTCTATCAGATCTCCCCTAAACCTTCTCTTCTCCAATGAGAACAGCCCCAAGTGCCTCAGCCTTTCCTCATAAGATTTTCCTACCATTCCAGGCAACATCCTGGTAAACCTCCTCTGCACTCGTTCTAAAGCTTCCACATCCTTCCTATAGTATGGCGACCAAAACTGCACACAATACTCCAGATGAGGCCTCACCAGAGTCTTATACAACTGCAACATGACCTCAGGACTCCGGAACTCAATTCCTCTGCCAATAAAGCCCAGTACACCATATGCCTTCCTCACAGCACTATTTACCTGGGTGGCAACTTTCAGAGATCTGTGTACATAGACACCAAGATCCCTCTGCTCATCCACACTACCAAGTAGCCTACCATTAGCCCAGTAATCCATCATCTTGTTATTCCTACCAAAGTGAACGACTTCGCACTTAGCTACATTGAATTCCATTTGCCACATTTCCGCCCAGCTCTGCAACTTATCTATATATCTGGAAGTTCTGGAAGTTCTATCCTTAAACCCTACACTCATTGGTGAAGAAGGTGAAGTGAGAGTTTCAGAGGATGGAAACAGATTGAATCGTTCACATTCGTGGTTCATGGAAGAAACTGCACATTGAAGAGCTTCCCAGGTTATTTGGAGAGACAGCAGCCCCTCCAGATGGGTCCAAAGATCCCTTTTTGATCAGTCAAGGTAACACTTTAGGAGAAAGTTATTTTTGTGTTTGCCAAGTGGAGACATGAAAATGCATAAAAAGGGAATAATATGAGTGAAATGGTCAAGCTTGCTCAGTATTTAATTCCATTGCCCTTTTAGTTTTAAGAAGTCGACCATTTATAATAAATCGGTGCTTGCAATGTCATTATGTCTACTGACATAAACCAGGGAGCCACCATTATAGAAATCATGCCATATGATTACCTTTACTACGATGAGGGGCCTTTCTTTCACAGTTTGATTGATAGCTTCAAGAGATGGAAAGTCTTTCATGTTGGGCTAAGAATCCAAATATGTGCTTTCACAAAGCATTCACTAATTGAATAGAGTCTTTGCGTTTATGCAGGATTAAGGAGTTGGAGCAATTTAAAGAGAGAATGTGTTTTTTATGAACAAGTAAATCTTTTTAAATAAAATCTACAATTACAGCTTCATTTTGTTTCCTCTCAGAGTCACTCCTGAGGTCTGCCCATAGTGGGTAGACCATGAGTTAGAAGGAGGCTGTAAAGGCAAAGGAAGCTGTGGGATATAGGTTGGGACTGAGTTAGCACTGAGTTGTCATGGGTGACATCAGGGCCATAGGGCTTGGGAAGAGAGACGTAGATTGGCTTGGAGATATCAGCGGTCACTGGGGTGCTTAAAGGACAAGGAGTCTCGTTGGAGATATGAGGTGTCATGTAAGTGGATAAATGGAATGAAATGGCATCATTTGGCATTGATAAGACTTGGGGAATATGTAGCTGTGAAGGAAAACAGACTGTTTCAATCTTGTTCGTACAACATCTCAGTACTAAAGTTGATTTCACACAGCTTACTCAGCTTCTTCTTCAATACCATTGTCATTTCTGTCCTCCACCCTCTGCATGTGATTTCCTTGGAATTTGATATGGTTATTAGTGCTGTTTGAACCTAACACCTATTTATGCTTTGTATGAATATTGACACAACTTTTTGAGGCTGTTTTGACCTTTGCATCGTGTGAAGACTCGCTGGGGAAGCACACTGAAAATCACGCCTCACTATTCCTGGAATCATCACAAAAACTAAAGATTATGAAAGATTATGTAAAATCCCCAAACTGCCTGATTTTTTAACCCAAGTTGATAGGAATCATGGACTAGAGTTCGTACTTAACCAGAGTCACTAATTATTTGAGGTAATTAAAATCTAGTCACAGGTAACCAATAAATTGAAGTAAACTTGAGAAATTAAAACTCCAAACCCATATGAACTATTTTCTGCACAAACATAAATGCAGAGAAATTTAAAGATGGGAAAAAAATTACATGAATGGAGAGAAAACTGGAAAAACCTTTTGCAAGATCTGTTTAGTGGGTTTTTGCTGACTCAGAGATTTCTCCATGATCTTTTCTTTACTCAAATGTTTCCACTGGTTTGCAAAAGGCCCAGGATGGCTGGTTTGCTTATGAAAAGTCACTGACTGATCAAATTTAAAGTCACAGCTTGAATTAGCTACTGAAGGAAAGATAAGTTGGTTAAGATAAGATGAACTGTTGGACAGTCAAGGTGGTGAATAACAATTAGCTGAGGAGAATAAGTAGCTACTAATGGAGACTATTAGTGGCTAACAATGAGTTGTGTGCAATAACAAACCATCTGATAACAAGGCATGGTGTGTCAGGGTTGGGGTAAAGACATTGGAGAATGTGCCTCAAACCCTAAAATTGTTGACCTCAATATTGAATGCAGAAAGCCATGGACTTGCCAAACAGAAAATGAGGTGCTGTTCTTCTAGCTTGAGCTGAGCTTCACTGGTGCACTGCAGCAAGCCTGAGATGAAGATGTTGGCCAGGGAATAAGACTCTGGAATCTCAGAGTCTTTTTGTGGTCAGAACATAGGCGTTCTGCAAAGCAGTCACCCAGTCTACACTTCTGTGCCCAATGTAGAGGAGACCACATTGCGAGAAGCAAAAGCATTAGACTAGATTAAGTGAAGTGCAGGTAAAGTGCTGCTTCACCTGGAAGGTATGTTTGGGTCTTTGCATACTGAGGAGGAAGGAGGTAAATGGACAGATGTTACACCTTCTGAGTAGTAGGGAAAGGTGCCATGGGACTGTGGGGTGAGGGTTGGTGGGACTGAAGGGTGTCCCAGAAGGAACAGCCCCTGTGGAAGGCAGACAGTAATGGAGGGGAATATGTGGCCATTACTATTACAAGGATATTACTTGAATGCTAAGAAATTGCAGCACGCTGCTGTGCAGAAGAACCTTGGTGTCCTTGTGCATGAATTGCAGAAGAATGGTCTGCAGATACAACAGGAAGTTAGGAAGGCAAATGTAATTTTGTCCTTCATTGCTGAAGGAATTGAGTGTAAAAGCAGGGAGGTTATGTTGCAGGGTGCTGGTGAGGCCACACCTGGAGTACTGCGTGTAGTTTTGGTCTCCTTGAGAAAGGATGTACTGGTACTAGAAGGGGTGCAGAGGAGGTTCACTGGATTGATTCCGGAGTTGAGGGGTTTGGCTTATAAGAAGAGACTGAGTAAGTAGACTGGGATTATGTTCATTGGAATTGAGAAGAATGAGTGTGAATCTTATAGAAACATATAAACACATAGTGGGCGGCACAGTGGCACAGTGGTTAGCACTGCTGCCTCACAGCGCCAGGGACCTGGGTTCAATTCCCGCCTCAGGTGACTGACTGTGTGGAGTTTGCACGTTCTCCTCGTGTCTGCGTGGGTTTCCTCCGGGTGCTCCGGTTTCCTCCCACAGTCACAAAGATGTGCGGGTCAGGTGAATTGGCCATGCTAAATTGCCCATAGTGTTAAGTAAGGGGTAAATGTAGGGGTATGGGTGGGTGGCGCTTCGGTGGGTCGGTGTGGACTTGTTGGGCCGAAGGGCCTGTTTCCATGCTGTAAGTAATCTAAAAAAAAAATTGTGAAGGGAATAGATAAGATAGAAGCAGGGAGATGCTTCCACTGTCAGGTGAAACTAGGACAAGAGGGCACAGCCTCAAAATTCGGGGGAGCAGATTTAGGACTGAATGGAGATGAAACTTCTTTACCTGGAGGTTTGTGAATCTATGAAATTACCTGCCCAATGACGTGATTGAGCCTTCCTCTCTAAATGTTTTTAAAGCTAAGATTAAAATTTTTGAACAATAAAGGAATTAAGAGTTATGGTGAGAGGGTGGTAAGTGAAGCTGAGGCAAGAGAAAATCAGCCATGATCTTATTGAATACCAAAGCAGGCTCAAAGGGCCAGATGGCCTACTCCTGCTTTGAGTTCTTATGGTGGGTGGAGGCATCCTGCTGGAGGTGGTGGAAATAGCAGCTAATGATCCTCTGGATGTGGATGCTGGTGAGAAGATAGATAAGGACAAGGGGGACCCTATTGTTGTTGTTGAAGGGAAGAGAGGAGGTAAATACTGAATGCGGGAGATGGGTCAGACCCATGTCAACAGCAGTGCTGCGAAAGAAGATAGATATTTCGGAGGCTCCCTTATTGAATCTGTCATCATCAGAACAGATCTGATATAGACGGAGGATTTGGGAGAATGAAATAGAGTCTTCACAGAAAGTAGAGTGTGAGAATATATAGTCAAGGTAACTGTGAGAGTTGGTGAGTCTACAGTGATATACATGGCTAACCTATTCCCAGAAATCGAAACAAAGATGTCGAGGGAGGGGAGGGAGGAGTCAGAGATGGACCAGGTGAAGGGAAGAGCAGGGTGGAAATTGGAAGCAAAATTGATCAACTTTTCCAGTTCCGCATGAGGGGGGAAGGGGCACCAATTATATCATTGATATACTAGAGAAAGAGTTGTGCCTGAGGGCAGGAATACAGCAGGAACAAGGAATATTCCATCTACCCCCACATAGAGATAGGCATAACTGAGACCCATGTGGATATCCATGGTACCTGAAGAAAGTGAGAAGAGTTAAAAGAGAAGTTGTTTAGGATGAGTATGAGCTCGACCAGGTGGAGAAGGTTGATGGTGGATGGGGTCAGTTCAGGCCTTTTTCCAAGGAAGAAGCAGTGAGTCCTGATACCATCTTCATTGGGAGTGGAGATGTAAAGGAATTGTACATCTATGGTGAAGAGGAGACAGGTCGAACCTGCAAACTGGAAATTTTGGAACTGACGTAAGTGTCAGAGAAATTGCAGATGTAAGTGGGAAGGGAACTGGAGAAGGGCAGAAGAAATCTATTCGAGGTAGGAAGAAATGGGTTCTGTGGGGCAAGCAGAAACAATTAATCTACCAAGGGAGTCAGTTGTGTATTTTGGTAAGGAGGTGGGGGAGTCCAGAACTGGAGGGCAAAGTTTAGGGTAAGAGGGGAAAGATATAAAAGAGACCTAAGGGGCAACTTTTTCACACAGAGGGTGGTGCTTGTATGGATTGAGCTGCCAGAGGAAGTGGTGGCGGCTAGTACAATTGCAACATTTAAAAGGCATCCGGATGTATATCTGAATAGGAAGGGTTTGTAGGGATTTGGGCCAGGTGCTGGCAGGTGGGTCTAGATTGGATTGGGATATTTGGTCAGCGTGGACAAGTTGGACTGAAGGGTCTGTTTCCGTGCTAGATATCTTGATTCTATGAGATTCCCCCTCATCCTTCTAAACTCAGTCTAGTATAAACCCAGAGTCATCAAACGTTCCTCATATGTTAAGCTTTTCATTTCTGGGATCATTCTCATGAACGTCCTCTGAACCCGTTCCAGGGCCAATATATCCTTCCTGAGATATGTGGCCCAGAACTGTGCACTATACTTCAAACGTGGTCTGACTAGAGCCTTATAGAGCCTCAGTAGTACATCCTGCTTTTATATTCAAGTCCTCCCAAAATAAATGCCATCATTACACCTGCCTTCCTAACTGCTGACTCAACCTGCAAGTTCACCTTGAGAGAATCCGGGACTAGAACTCCCAAGTCTCTTTGCACTTCTGAATTTTCTCCCCATGTAGAAAAATGTCCATGCCTCTATTCTTCCTACCAAAGTGCATGACTTCACACTTTCCCACGTTCTACTCCATCTGCTATTTCTTTGCCCACTCTCCCAACCTTCTGCAGTCTCCCTGCCTCCTCAACGCTATCTGTCCCTCTACCTATCTTCATATTAATGGCGAATTTAGCCAGAATGCCCTGAATTCCTTTATCTAGACATTTAATGTGTAAAGTGAAAAGTTGTGGTCCCAACACTGAGCCTTGCAGAACACCACTTGTCACTGGTTGCCATCCTGAGAAGGATCCTTTTATCCCCACTCTCTGCTTCCTGCCAGGAAGCCAAGCTTCTACCCATGCTAGCACCTTGCCTCAGTCAACATGGACCTTTATCTTACACAGCATCCTCCTGTGCAGTATCTTGTCAAAGACCTTCTTGAAATCCAGGCAGATAACATCCATTGGCTCTCCTTGGTCTAACCTGCTTGTTACTTCCTCAAAGAACTTTAGCAGATTTGTCAGGCATGACCTCCCCTTGATGTAACCATACTGACTTTGCCCTATTTTACCATACACTTCCAAGTATTCAGAAATCTCATCCTTCACGATGGATTCCAGGATCTCACCCATTACAGAGGTTCGGCTAATCAGTCTGTAATTTTTTGTCTTTTGCCTTACTCCCTTTTCAAACAGGAGTGTCACATTAGTAATTTTGAAGTCCTCTGGGATCCACCCTGATTCTAATGATGTGGTAAGATAATTTTTGATGAATAAGGTAATGCCTCTCAAAATACATTTTCATTCTTCAGTAAGGGAGGTGTGATGTAATATATGGACTTATACAGAAACTTGTAAAATATTACTTATTGTAAGTTTCTGGTGGGTTTCTGGTGTTTGAGTTTTTATCCAAACTTTGTACACCTGATTGATGTTAATAATTAACATGGGTATTTTCTGTAGCGATAGTCATTTCTTTTAAAACAGTTTAAGGAGTGGAGCTTTACAATGGCCTTTATCTGTTTTACGGTCCAGACTCAAAGGTTACTTGGAATATCTGGAACTTATTTGTTTTAAGCTGAAGGGAAACAGCCAGAGCAGAAAGATGGACAGTAATGACTGCAGATGTGAAACTTGAAAGGGTTCAGAAAAGATTTACAAGGATGTTGCCAGGTTGGGAGGGTTTGAGCAATAGGGAGAGGCTGAATAGGCAGGGGTTGTTTTCCCTGGAGCATTGGAGCTGAAGGATGGCCTTATAAAATCATGAGGGGCATGGATAGGGTAAATAGACAAAATCTTTTCCTGGGGGTGGGGGAGTCCAGAACTAAAGGGCATAGGTTTAGGGTGAGAGGGGAAAAATATAAGAGTACCCCAAGGGGCAATGTTTTCAAGCAGAAGGTGGTGTGTATGTGGATTGAGCTGCCAGAGGAAGTATTGAAGGCTGATACAATTGCAGGTTTTAAGAGGCATCTGGATGGTATATGAACAAGAAGGGTTTAGAGGAATATGGCCCAAGTGCTGGCAAATGGGACTAGATTAGGTTAGGATATTTGGTCAGCATGGACAAGTTGGACAGAAGGGTCTGTTTCTGTGCTGTACTTCCCTATGGCTCCTATGGCTCTATGACTGTATGCTGGAGGTTATGGTCAATAGATGTGAAGCTGGAAAGGCACAGCAGATCAGACAGCATCCGATGAGCAAGAAAGTCAATGTTTCGGGTTTGGGGATTGGGTGGGGCAAGGGTAGGTGAGATGGTGATAGTTGGATGCATGTAGGGAGTTATTGTGCTTGTTCATTGTGAAGGGTGGAGTGGATAGGTGAGTAGGAGGATGGACAGGTCAGGAAGGTGGTGAGGAGAGGGAGGGCTGGACATAGAATGAGGCTGGAGGGATTTTAAAGCTGGTGAATTCAATACTGTGGCCATTGGGCAAAATATGAGGCGTTGTTCCTTCAATTATCAAGGAAGCAATATTAGGACATTTGGAAAGTCAAAATGCTATCCATCAGAGCTGAAAGGTTTAATGAAGGGCAAATCATGTTTGATAAGTTGTTGGAGTTCTTCAAAGATGCAACAAGCAAAGTAGATCATGGGAATGCTGTAGTTGTAACACATCTGGACTTCCTGAAGGTGTTTGATAAGGTGCCACACAAAAAGTTAATTAACGATGTTGGATTATACAAGACTAGAAGTAATTTATTAGTCTGCATCAATGACTGACTGATGGACAGAAAACTGACAGTCGGGAGAAATGGGTTTTCTTCTGGAGGGCAAGATGTAACCAGTGGGGTGCCAGAGGGTTTGGTCCTTAGACCCCAGCTATTTACAATCTACATTGATGACTTGGATACAGGGATAGAAAGCTCTACAGCCAAATTTGCGAATGTCACAAAAATAGGTGGGGTGGCAAATTACAATGAGGAAAAAAGAATCTAACATCCGGATATAGATAGGTTGGGAGAGTGGGCCAAAATGTGGCAGTTGGAGAATAATGTGGGTAAGTGCGAGATCATGCATTTGGGTTGAGAAAATGGAAAGATGATCTTTTATCTTAATGGGGAGAGACTTCGGGGTGCTCTGGTACAGAGGGATCTGGATGCACTCATTCATGAGTCGCAGGAAAACTAGCATGCAGGCACTGCAGATAATACATTTATAGCTAAAGGAATGGAGTATAAAGGTAAAGAAGCATTGTTGCAACTATACAAGGTATTGGTGAGACTGCACCTGGAGTATTGAGCACAGTTTGGATCGCTACAGCAGACAAGTGGCACAAAGGAAGGAGTTCCAACAGTTCTATCAGATCAACGACTACATACAGATGTGACCTCTGTGACCAGGACTGTCACTCCAGCATTGGTCTCTTCGGTCACAAGCGAAAAGCCAGAACAACGAGGATGCAACCTGTGGTCAGCCATGACTGAAAGAGGCCTCACTCACTTTGATCCCCTTATTTGAGGAAAGCTGTAGTGGCATGGAAGGCAATTCAGAGGAAGTTCGCAAGATTGATCCCAGACATGAGAGGTTTGTTGTATGAAGAGAGATTGAACAATTTAGGCTGATACACTTTGGAGTTTAGAAGGATGAGGAGATATCTCATTGAGGTTTTCAAGATGATAAAAGGTGTGGATAAAATAGACATGGAGCAGATGCTTCCTCTTGTGGGGCATTCCGGGATGAGAGGTCATAGTCTTAGGATAAGGAGTAGCAAATTTAAAACAGACTTGAGGAGAAACTATTTCTCCCAAAGGGTTGTGAATCTATGGAATTTGCTACCCCAAAGTGCAAATGGGACAGTGAATAAATTTAAGGAGGAGTTAGACAGATTTTTAATTAGTAATGGGTTGAAGGGATATGGAGAGAAAACAGAAAAATGGGTGTGAGGAGCATATCAGACATGATCGAATGGTGGAGCAAATGCAATGGGCTCAATGGTCTAATTCTGCTTCTATATCTTATGATCTTATGAACTAGTTTATGTCTGGTTTTGACAGTAGAGGAGGCCAAAGATGGAAATCTCTCCAAGGGAGTGGGAGGGGAAATTGAAATGGATGGCTAGCTGACGTTCAGGTTTGTTGATGCGTGCAGGGCACAGATGCTGCTCGAATTGATCCCCGAGTCTGCTGTCCACCCACTTTGATTAACCCTAGCAGGGGTTTGTGGTCTGTTACTATTATCAATAGAGGTATTGGTGGAACTTTCTCACACCAAAGATGACCACCAAACGTTCCTTCTCTATCGAGATTATCTTCAGTCACCATCAGCCAAAGTCAAGGACACATACGCTATTGGGCATTCCTCTCCATTGGGTCATCTGTGAGCCACCATGACCCTGATACTGTATGGGGAGGCATTGCCTGTCAGCACCATGTCTTGCTGGGGATCGTATTGTGCCAGCATCTTAGATTAGATTACTTAGATTACTTATAGTGTGGAAACAGGCCCTTCAGCCCAACAAGTCCACACTGACCCACCAAAGCGAAACCCACCCAGACTCATTCCCTTACATTTACTCCTTCACCTAACACTATGGGCAATTTAGCATGGCCAATTCACCTAACCTGCACATTTTTGGACTGTGGGAGGAAACCGGAGCACTCGGAGGAAACCCACACAGACGCGGGAAGAATGTGCAAACTCCACACAATCAGTTGCCTGTGGCAGGTATTGAACCCGGGTCTCTGGCGCTGTATGGCAGCAGTGACGACAGTTGCTTCTTCACTTCCCTAAAGGTTATGTCCTGACAACAAGACCATTCCCAACATTGTCACTTTTCCAATAGTAGATTTAAGGATGCCAGAATGGAGGCCAGGATAATCATCAATTTTCCATCATAATTCACCATTCTGAGGGAAGACCTAAGCTCCAGTACAGACGTGGGAGCCAGGGCTCCTTTGATCAACCTCACTTTCTCTTCTGATGGATGTAATCTGGTCTTGTCAATTCTGTAACCAAAGTAGGTCACTTGGGGCACCTCGAACACACATTTTTCCTTTTTAAGGTGTATGCCTGCTTTGAAAAATTTCTGAGGATGATGTTCAATAAGTGCTCTACCCTGTTATGAGCATGTAATCCTGATAAAATGTTCTCCATCTTTCACTGAAAAATGGCACAGGCTGATGATTCCTGAAATGGCAGTCTCAGATCTTGGAACAAACCTTTCTGGATATTAGTTGTAGCTTACTTCTGGAAATCCTCATCTAACCGCAATTTCAGCCCACCCTGCTAACGCTGTGTACAAGTTGTCAGTGTGAGGGACTGGATATTTATCCACCTGTGAGAAGCAGTTTACAATCTTTTCCAAATCCTCACAAAGGTGAACTGACTTGTCAGGCTTCATAATTGGTACGACTGGTGCTTCCTATTCCACAAACTGGACTGGTTTGAGGATGCCTTCACTTTCCAGCCTCCTGATTTCTGCTTGTACATTTGTCCATAAGGCAAATAGCCCTGAGCAGGCCTTGCAGAATCGCGGAAATGCTTTCTGGGCAATAAGTACGACACCTTTGATAGTCCCTAGACCTTCCTGAAAAAATTCTGTGTTTAATTGGGACCTCTCTCAGGCAGCCATTTTCTAATTGAAAAATATTGAGCCAATAAAGATGAATCATTCTCAAATAATTTCACCCCATCAGTCTTGGGCCTGAGCCTTTTACTACAATTAGTGTAACTGAACTAGCTGCTACAAATACGAGAATTGAACCAAAGTTGTACCCTTAATCTGTAAAGATTCTCCAGTATAAGTTCTCAGTCTAGCCAAGTTCTTACCCAAACTTAATGGTTGGAGTCCAGAGTGAATTTTGTTAAAGTCTGGTCCTGTGATAAATGACATAGCCAAATCAGAGTGTCCTTCTGTTGAGATGATGTCCTGATTGAGGCTATGCAGTTGCTTTCACTCAAGTGGTGACACCCCCCACCCCTCCCCCAACTGGCTGGCCTGGTGAAGGTATCCACTTCCAGTGACATTCTCTGTAACTCATATGCTCCAGTTGCCATCTTTTCTAATGACGGGGTCAGTTTCAGTGCCTGTTTGAAGTCCAATTGGGCTTCAGCTCGAAGGGACTTTTGCATGGTTACATCATTAACTCCACATGCCAACAGTCTCTCAGCATCTCATTCAGGGTTAACTCAAATCACATGCTTATTTCAGTCGTCTAAACCTTAATAAAGATCCCAATAAGGATTCCCCTGGTTCTGAAATTGCCAAGTAAAACCAATAGTGTCTCAGAATTAGAAGAGACTTGGGGTTGTAATATTCCTTAATTGTGTCCATCGTCTCTTGAAAGGTTGTAATATCTGGTGCCTCAGGAAACATTAGGCATGTCAGGAGAATTACTCTTTTTTTTCTCCAACCAGAAGTGAAAATGCTGAAAAATCTCAGCAGGTCTGGCAGCATCTGTAAGGAGAGAAAAGAGCTGACGTTTCAAGTCTAACTGACCCTTTGTCAAAGCTCCTTTGACAAATTTGCTTTTACTCTTTTTTTTAATCTGCCCTAGTGCTATTTGCCCAGAAAATAAAACACTCTTTTCACATATTGGGCCCAGTCTTTGATGGCAGGATTGAACAAGTCAAGCTTCCCAAACAGCAGCATAATGCCAGAAATTCTACCCCCAACTCAAAGACAATTATTGTGAGCCAATTTCTTCAGGAGGGTTTTGTTTTTCTCATTACCACAGAAATAACAGAGGCTGATATCCCATCACTAAGTCACCCTTTATTTACATGTAGGGAGTGCTTGAACTGATCCTGCTCCCTACAACCAGCTCTCAGTGAACAGAATCTCTGACACTCCTGTTTATATCTGTCAGCCAGGGCTTCCTGAGTGGATCCATTAAGAGCCCCAATCAGAGAACTCATATTCTATGAGGTTGACCTGGCTGACCCCATTACAACCATTACATCTTCCATTTGCAAATGTCCCCAGTCCTTGCCCTCTTCCTGCTCCCCTCAGCCATTCTCCTGTCCTTCTTAACCTCCTCCCCATCCTTCTATCCTATCTCCCATTGGCCTCCTTCCCCTTTCCCAAGGCCTCCGTGTGTCTTCCCCCAATCTTATCCCTGGCTTCCTCCTGCATGAACCCTCTGCCATTGACCTCTTCCCAGTTTACCCCTTCCGTATTGGCCTCCACCCACTCAAACCCTCCCATATCCACCTCATCTCACTTGCCCAGCTCTTTAACCACTTGATTTTCACTTGTCTCTCCATTTCCATTCCTTTCCCTACCCCTTCTCTCAGGCCAATCCACTCTGCAGTCTTCTCCCCCTTATATCATCCACAATTCAGCTGTCATTCCCTCTTAAATACATGTAACCCTCAAGAAGACAACGTCCAGGACAAAACAGCTTGACCGGCAGCACATCCACTCCCTCCACCATTGACACCTAATTGCAGCAATGCAGAAACTTACCAGGAATTCTTAAACAGCACTTTCCAAACCTATAACCTTTACCATCTAGAAGGACAAGGGCAGCATATAAATGGGAATACCACCCCCTGCAAGATCAAATCCCAGGTCATTCACCATCCTGACTAGTGACCTTTACTGTCACTAGGTCGAAATCCTGGAATTCTCTCCCTATTAGTATTGGGTATGTACCTACATCCCAAAGAATACAATGGTTCAAGAAGACAGCTCATCACCCAAGGGCAATGAGGGAAGGACAATAAATGTGGCCCAATTTGGCAATGCCTTTGTCCTGCAAATGTTTAAAAAATATAGTTCATACCTGATGTGTAGAGACTAGGCCTCTTAATTATTGCACATTTTTCACTCCAATGTTTTTTTAATTTTAAAGTGTCAAAGTGTACACTAATGGAGGATACTCACATCGGTTCCTGGTAGTATTCTTCCCTCAAGGATCATATTGAAAACTTGCATTGGATCGTTTTTATTTTCGAGTGCATTCCAACCAGCCAGATCCCAAAACCTGAGATAGTTTGACCCACAGTAATTGAGCTGTTACATGAGAACAAGTATGAATGTAATTACATTAAAATACAGTGGTTTACAGGTTACATCATCAAGTTGCAAACAGTCTCCTGCCTGCCACATGTAGGTTTAAGAACAGAAATGAAAATTTGGTAGATCAGCTCATCTAGGGTTCCTGAAGTGCAGAAAGTATGAATTAGAAAGTATGAGTTTGCAATGTCGCAAGCTGTAGCCATTGACAGTGCACATGAAGCCACAAGCAGACAGATGAAGACACTGACTACACAGAAAAACTAACCATCAGATAAGCTGCTGAGGCAGTGAGAAGAAACGTAAGAAGATACACCAAACAGAGCCAAAGACGTGCAGGAGCTGTGGACTATCACATGAATTTACAATTGGAAGCAAATGTTCTTGACAGGCTTCAATCTGCAGTTTGTAGAAAGGCCAATTATTGAGAAACGGTGTGCAGAGTGAAGCAGGAAAGAAAATCTATAAATTTCCTGAGCCAGAGCAACAGGATAACTGGGGAGGACAAAAAATCAAAGCATTTGTAGACTGGAAAATGGCAGTGAATTTGACAACATAATAGGCACAGGAATCATATAACTGTGTGAAATGTCCAGGTGTGATAGTTCCAGGGAAAATAAGTTCATGCACCATTCCAATCTGGAAGACAAAGTTTTTCAACTGTAAAAAAACCATTTTTTTATTTTAATTACAGGATAGCAAATCAGGTTGGCAAAGTGGGAAAATGATTATGGAAGGAATCTATACTTAAGAGCAAATCATTGAAATTCATTGTCAGTTGTCTTTACACCACTGTTTTGTTCAAGCTGGGGGAGGAGTTTGTTTGCAGATGAGCAGAAAGTGATATTTGGCTGGCAACAGGTAGCTAATTGATTTGTGAGGCTGTGACCAGTTGTGGATCACAGAGGCTTTCGGTCAGACTACAAATGTCTGATTGACTCCTGGATGTTGAACTGCTGCTGGATGCAAACAATACTTACACATATGTTTGGACTGCTGCAAGATGCAGATGTTGTGTCGTTCTCTTCAGTAAAATCCTGGCACAAACAAATGTTATGTCTTTGTCTCTCGTAAAATAGTTACAGCTTGTATAATTTCCCTCACTAATTGCTGCAGGCTGGGATCTTTAACCAGTATTGATGAAACTTGCAATTAATGTATAAATTGCCTGTAACTCCAATGAAGAACTGAAAAGTAGATAGGGCAGTTAAGGAGGAGTATGGTGTGTTGGCTTTCATTAGCAGGGGTTTGAGTTTAAGAGCTGCGAGGTTATACTGTAGTTCTATGAAGTCCTGGCTAGACCACACTTGGAATATTGTGTTCAGTTGTGGTCGCCTCATTACAGGAAGGATGTGAAAGCTTTAGAGAGGGTGCAGAGATGATTTACCAAGATGCTGCCTGGACTGGAGGGCATGTCTTATGAAGAAAGGTTCAGGGAGCTAAGGCTTTTCCCATTGGAGCAAAGAAGGATGAGAGGCAACTTGATAGAGATGTAGAAGATGTTGAGAGGCATAGATAGAGTAAATATTCAGAGACTTTTTCCCAGGGCAGAAATGGCTATCACAAGGGACATAATTTTAAGGTGATTGAAGGAAGGTTTAGGGGAGATGTCAGTGATTGGCTCTTTATACAGAGAGTTGTGGGTGAGTGGAATACACTGTCAGTGGTGGTGTTAGAGTAGATACATTAGGGATACTTAAGCGACTCTTGGATGGGTACATAGATGACAGCAAAATGAAGGGTATGTAGGTTAGTTGATCTTAGAGTAGGATAAAAGGTTGGCACAAAATCGAGGGCCAAAGGACCTGTACTGTGCCATATTGTTCTATTTTCTATATTCTAAAAGAATCTAGAGAGAAGAGATTGAAGAACAGAAAATCGTTGCAAACATAAGGATCATCTCCGTGAACCGTGTGAACTGGGGCCATGAACTGCTGCCCTCGTACTTTTTTCCTCCACACATCAGACCATTGTTTATTGATGGTTGGCGTGTGTGTCATGGCTTGGTAAGTCTTTCAACTAGCTATGTCACCAGCTCATAGCTGTTTCCCTGTGTCCAGCATCTATTTATTTGTAAAACTAAAAATAATTATCATTAAGTTCAAAAACCTGGCCCATGTTTTATGTTCACCTGAGTTTAGCTAACAAGTAAATTGGAACTTGGTAATGGCTCCAGGTCTCCGGTGAAGCATGACAAGGTGTAAGGTCTCATGGCCAGATTGGTTGATTTAGATCTGATACCAGATTTAGAAATTGGCACTGTAAATGTCAATGGATTTACTGCAGGTTGCAGAATTGTCCCTGATAGAGTTAAGTGCATTTTCAAAGCCCCAGCTGATTGATTTGGCAGGTAAACTAGAGGTAGCATTGCTTGACAGAGTCAGGATGGCAGAAGTCATTGAGGTACAAACACCGTACTTAGGTTTAGAAGAGAGAGAATATGTAGTCTGGGTCATGAAACATTGGAATTAAGTGATATTTAATTATGGTTGAAGCAGTTTGAACATGCGGAAAAAATAAAGAAACTAGAGGTGGCAGAAAATTAAAGATCAAAATAAGACAAGGAAAGGGAGATGGAATTGAAAGCAATGCAAAAGGAAATGGAAATGGAATGATTGGAAATAGAGATTTGGGAGACAGAGCAAGATAAACTGATTGAGTCAAACAGCACAGATGCTTCGGCCTAACCCATCCATGCCGACCAAGTTTCCTAAACTGAACAAGTCCATTTGCCTGTGTTTGGCCCATATCCCTCTGAACCCTTCCTATCCGTGAATCTATTCAAATGTCTTTTAAATGTTGTAATTATACCCACCTCTACCACTTCCTCTGACAACTCGTACCATACACACACAACTCTCTCTGCGAAAAAGTTGCCCCTCAAGTTCCTTTTAAATCATTCCCCTCTCACCTTAAACCTATGCCCACTAGGAGAGTGTTGAGTCCTCTGAATCAGAAATGACCAAAGTGGCCAAAGATATCTTTCCTGCCAGAAGAGGAGAGTGAAATTCTATTACGATGTGAAATTCTAAGAGGCAAGCTCCCGTGCATTATATGCCGCCTATGTCAGACACCAAGTCGGAAGAACCTAACCCGGTGCTGAAATACTGCAGAAGTCTCTCCAAGAAAAAGCATCAGCCTATGTCCTTGGACTCAGAGCCAGAAAGATGGAGTGATTGTAACAACGGCAGCCAACTGGACCTCATAGGTAATGAGTTCCTTGATTAGAACTGTTAACATGGGAGAAAGTGAGGACTGCAGGTGCTGGAAATCAGAGTCGAAAAGTGCGGCGCTGGAAAAGCACAGCAGGTCAGGCAGCATCCAAGGAGCAAGAGAGTCAAGGATTCGGGCGTAAGCCCTTCATCAGGAATGTGGGATATTCCTGATGAAGGGCTTATGCCCAAAATGTCAACTCTCTTGCTCCATGGTTTCTGCCTGACCTGCTGTGCTTTTCCAGCGCCACACGTTTTGACACTGTTAATCTGGCCCAGTCAGGGAGTTCTGGCTGACAGATAAAAAAAGAGTGCGTTCAGAGATACTGACATCCTGATGCCTGACTCTATAGGAGGCAGTACTATAGTTATAGACTGATCACATATAAATAAAGGGAGAGTTGGTGATGGGCTACCAGCTTCTGGGGACTTATTTCAGGGAGAAAACAGGGGTCATGAAAAAGCACTGGTGGGTATAATTGGGTTGTATCCCAAGAAGTTCTCTAAACTACCAAGTGGATAAGGATAACCAAGGAAAGAGTAGGGCCCATTAGTGACAAAGGGAAGGTAATTTGTATGTGGAGCTAGAGGACTTCAGTAGGAGGTAGTTCTTCTATAACACAATGGTTCTTGTGCACACCTGCATTACAGAAGGATCGCTTTTTAGAAACAGTGCTTAAAGTCTTGGCGATGTAATTGTATTACAACCAACATACATTTTAAAAGTTCGTGTATTAGAAACAGTGTCCCCAATTCATCAATCACATTACAGTGAATTTGCGTTAACGAAATGCGCATTAGAGCAGAACAACCTGAAATTCATATCTGATGTGCTCGGAAAAGGAGGATGTAGGAACAGAATTTGGGAAGAGGGACATAGGGAGTGTTGAGGTACTAAAAGTTTGTAGATTGGCAAACCCGAGCTCCAGATGAGTTGTATCCCAGGCTGATGTGGAAAAGACATCGGAGATTACCGGGGCGTGGACCCAAGTTTTTAATGCCTTTCTGGCCACAGGGTAGGGAAGGACTGGAGGATAGCTATTGTGGTTCCACTTTTCAAGAAGAATGGTAGAGATAAAGTAGGGAATTATAGACCACCGTGTCTCATAGCAATGAGAATAGTTGGGAAACTGTTGGAGAAACTTGCAAAGGAGAGAATTAATCTCTACTTGAACAGGCAATGTTTGATCAGGGATAGTCAGCATGGATTTGTCAGAGGGAGGCCATGCCTCATAACTTTTATTGAATTTTTTTGAGGAAATGACCAGGTGTGGAGATGAGGATAGTGCAGTTGATGAAGTTTATGTGGATTTCAGCACAGCATTTGACAAAGGTCACTGGGGAGTTTCCCATAGCATTGACGAAGGGAGCAGGTCTATAACTCCTGGGATTTAGTTTTTTTTATTGGAAGTTCAGACAGAATTTTAGCAGCTTGTTTGCTCCACTGACTGACCTATTGAAGAACTGCAAAAAATTTCAGTGAGCGAAGGAATGTCTGAAGGCATTTGACAATTGAAAGCTGTATTAACTACTGCCCAAGTGTTAACCATACATAATTACGCAAAACCATTCAAGGTGGCTATCGATGTGAGTGATGTGGGTGTCAGTGCTGGACTATTGCAAGAAGACAACCAAAAAAATTGAATAACCATCAACAGAAATATTCCGCAGTTGAGAAGGAGACATTGAGTTTGGTGTTGCTAATACAATATTTAAATATTTATGTTGCCAGAATGTGTTTAGATGGAGCTTATTGTTGCAGCCATTTGATTTGAAAGTGGCAGGACAAGAGAATGTAATTGCCAATGTGTTGTCATGACTTTGATGAAGGAACGAAGGAGAATTAGGGTGTTGGGGAAAAAAAACAGCTTTAAATGGATTGTAGTAGTAAATGTTTGAATGCTTCAAGTCAATGCAATATAAATGTATTGCAGTGTACTAATAGCACAATGCTGAAGGTTTTAAAAATGAAGCCATCTTTCCATCTTTATATATTGATGGTTCATTTTAAAGTGTGGGGGGGGGAAGAAATGTTGATACTATGGTTTTTAGAGGTGTACATATCCTTTTTTATTATGAAGAGAGGTTGAGACTGAGGTAATAAGTTCTGCTCAAAGCCAATAAAGTAAACAGTGTGTGAGGCCTTGGGGATTTTTTTTTCCACAAGTTGGAACAACAAAAGCAACCTGAATGAGGGGGTGTCAAGCTTCCACAGAACCAGCAGTTGTTGGTGTTTTGAAGCTGGGGTGGAAGCTGTTATCCCTCTCTCTGACTGCGAAAAGGTGGGATTCCCTTCCTGCTGCCAAAATTGCACGTGAGATAATTTATTTTATTGAATTTGCCAAGAGTATGTGTTTATAGGATGTTACTATATGGAAACAGTGGTGTTTAGTAGTTAAATAATCTATTATTTAATCTATATAAGTCTTGCAATGGAGTTGTTATACCAATGCTTCTTTCCTTTGTTGTATTTAAACTATGGTGTATAAATAAAGTGCATTTTACTTCAAGTCTGGTAGTTCGACAGATTGAATTCCATCCAGAACACACCTGGCACTTGGCTCCAAAGCAAGGAAAAAGGGTCGAGGCTAACTCCTTGATATGTGCTGAGGAGTTTGGTCTGGTCTGTTAAATGACAAGGAAGGTAAAAGCACATAGAATCCAGGATAATTTGACAAGCTGGATCCAAATTGGCTTAGTAGTGACAGAGGAGATTCATTAGAATGTTGCCAGGAATTGAGCTCTTTAGTTGTGATGTGAGGAAGGATAAGCCTAGGTCATTTTCTTTCAAGTGGAGAATGTTGAGAATGTATATAATCAGAAGGGCATGAACAGAGTGGATATGTCATTGACCCTCCTTTGTAGAAGGGTCAATAACATAATCATAATTTTAAAGAGAAAGGTTGGAAGTTTACATGGGATTTGAGGAAAACTTTTTTCACCCGAAGGGTGGTGGGAGTCTGAAATACACTGCCTGGTATGGTAGTTGAGGTGGGAAAACAGGATAATCTTTAAAAAGTATGTGAATGAGCACTTCAAATGTCAAGATCAAGGGCCATGCTGGAAAGTGGGATTAGTAGAGATTTATACTTTTGTCGGTGTACGCTGGATGGGCCTCTTCTGTATTGGAGAGTTCTAAGATTCTAGGAACTGAACCAATATCAGAAGTATTCAACCAGAGAAAAGTGGAGTCTGGGATTATTATTGGTTCGTCAGCCCTCTGAAGTCAATCTGTGAGACAGTAACAAAGAAACATTATTCTACATTGACCATAATTCAGTGACCATAAACACTGAAAATAGAGTCATGCAGGTGTACAGCACGGAAACAGACCCTTTGGTTCAACCCGCCCATGCCAACTCAGATATCCTAACCCAATCTACTCCCACCTGCCAGTACCTGGCCCATATCCCTCCAAACCCTTCCTATTCATATTCCCATCCAAACGCCTTTTAAATGTTGCAATTGTACTAGCCTCCACCACTTCCTCTGGCAGCTCATTCCATACACGTACCACCCTCTGAGTGAAAAAGTTGCCCCTTAGGTCTCTTTTATGTCTTTCCCCTCTCACCCTAAACCTATCCCCTCTAGTTCTGGACTCCCTGACCCCAGGGAAAAGACTTTGTCTATTTATCCTATCCATGCCCCTCAAGATTTTATAAACTTCTAGAAGGTCACCCCTCAGCCCCTGATGCTCCAGGGAAAACAGCCCCAGCCTGTTCAGCCTCTCCCTATAACTCAAATCCTCCAACCCTAGCAGCATCCTTGTCAATCTTTTCTGAACTCTTTCAAGTTTCACAATTTCCGATAGGAAGGAGACCAGGATTGCACGCAATATTCCAACAGTGGTCTAACCAATGTCCTGTACAGCCACAACATGACCTCCCAACTCCTGCACTTAATACTCTGACCAATAAAGGAAAGCATACCAAGCGCCTTCTTCACTGTCCTATCAACCTGCGACTCCACATGAATTCTACATTTTTTTGATAAAACATTTAACTTTTGTGATGACTTTGGGAATCACAGGGCTCGATTTCCAGTGTGCTATTGCAGTGAATTGTAACAACCCAAACTGTTAAAAGAACAAAATGTACAGAATTCAATCATATAACTCTGAGCTCAGAAAACGTTATTCCTGAAGACATGACTCCAAGGTCATACATAATTGAGAGAAAACCAGTAAACAAATAAGAAATATTTGACCATACCTGAGCTGAAACAACAAAAATGGCCATTAGCAAGCCTGCAAACATTACTATCCAGAGAAACAACATGAGCAACAGCAAGCCTAACCCCTGCATCACCTGAGGCAACAGGTAGAACATCGATTGTGTAGCAGTCCAGCTCACCACTAAGAGCAACAAATGCCAAATCTACAAGATGGATGCATGACATCCAGGAAGTTAAAATGATCAGAAGCTGATCTGGTCCAGGCATTCATATGCAGTGACTACAAAAACAGATCACATTGTGGGGATCCTGTGGCGAATCACTCACCTCCAGTCAGGGTATAAGTTGGGATCATAATGAAACACTCGCCACCTGCCCGATGAATCTACTTACAACAATGATTGTGAAGCTTGACACCATCCGAGACATTGATTGCCTCAACATGTCTACCCCCTCATCCACTCCAACGTCTTGCCCTCACAACATGCAGTCCTCCACTCCCTCTGCTCCAACCCCAACCTCACCATCAAACCCGCAGACAAGGAGGGTGCAGTAGTATGTGATGCACTGACTTCTACACCACTGAAGCCAGGCACCAACTCGCAGACACCTCATTCAATTCCACCTCGATCACAGCCTCACCTCCAATCACGAAACCGTTATCTCCTAGACCATCCACAACCTCATCACCTCTGTGGATCGCCCTTCCACAGCCTCCAACCTCATTGTCCGTGAAACCCGCATTGCCTGATTCTACCTCCTACCAAAGATTCAGAAACCTGACTGCCCCGGCTGACCTATTGTCTCAGCCTGCGCCTGTCACACTGAACTCATCTCTTCCTACTTTGACACTGTCCTGTCCTCCTTAGTCCAGGAACTCCCCACCTACGTTCATGACACCACCCATGCCCTTCACCTCCTCCAAGAGTTTTGTTTCCCTGGTCCACAACGCCTCATCTTCACAATACACATCCAGTCCCTATACACATCGATCCGCCATGACGAATATCTCCAAGCCCTCCATTTCTTCCTTTCATGCCATCCCAACCAGCACCCTTCTACCGACACCCTCATCCGCCTGGCTGGACTGGTCCTCACCCTCAACAACTTCTTCCAATCCTCCCACTTCTTCCACCTGCATGCGACCCAGCTATGCCTAGCTGTTTGTCAGATATATGGAACAGTCCATCTTCCGAAATTACACGGGCACCACCACCCACATGTTCCTCCAATGACTGTATCGGCATCACCTCATGCTCCCACGAGGCAGTTGAACAGTTCAACTTTACCAACACTTCCCACCCCGATAATCTTGGATACTTCCCTCCCCTTCCTGGACCTCTTCATCACCATCTCCAGCAACTGACTAACCACAGACATTACTACAAGCACACTGACTTCCACAGCTATCTAGACAACACCTCTCCCCACCCTACCTCCTGTAAAAACGCCATCCCTTATTCCCAATTCCTCCGCCTCCGCCGCATCTGTTCCCAGGATGATCAATTCCACCTCAGAAAGTCCCAGATGGCCTCCTTCTTCCATGATCGCAACTTGTCTTCCCACGTGGTTGACAATGCCCTTCAGTGCATCTCCTCCACTTCACGCACCACCGCCCTTGAACACCACCCCTCCCAATGCAACAAGGAAAGAATCACCCTGATCCTCACCTTCCACTCCACCAACCTCCGCATACATCGCATCATTCTCCGCCACCTCCAAATGGACCCTGAAGATATATTTCCCTCCCTACCCCTAGCACCATTCTAGAGAGACTATCCCCTCTGCAACCCCCTCATCAGGTCTACGCTCCCCCACCAGCCCACACCCCACTCCTGGCACCTTTCCCTGCCACCACAGGAAATGCAAAATCTGCACCCATACCACTCCTCTCACCTCCATCCAAGGCCCCAAGGGATTCTTCCACATCAGTCAGAAATTTACCTGTAGCTCTACCAATGTCATCTACTGCATCTGTTGCACCCAGTGTGGTCTCCTCTACATCGGGGACACAGGATGCCTTCTTGCGGATTGTTTCAGAGAAGATCTCAGACATCCGCATCCACCAACCCTATCGCCCCATGGCTGAACACTTTGACTCCCCCTCTCACTCCGTCAAGGACATGCAGGTCCTATGCCTCTTCCACTCCCAAACTGTTACCATCCGACGCCTGGAGGAAGAACACTTCATATTTTGCCTTGGGACCCTGCTACCACACAGGATAAATATGGATTTCAACAGCTTCCTCATTTTCTCTCCCCTCACATTATCCCAGTCCCAAGTGTCCAATACGGTATCATCTCCAGACCTGTCCATCACACCTCCCTCTGACCTACCACCTTCTCCCGCACCTTCATCCACCTATCGCTTTCTCAGCTACCTTCCGTCAAACCCCACTCCCTTTCCATTTATCCCTCAGCCCCGGCCCATAAGCCTCATTCCTGATAAGTCAATTCTCTTGCTCCTCGAATGCTGTCTGACCTACTGTGCTTTCCCAGCAACACACTCTCGACTCTGATCTCCAGCGACTGCAGTCCTCACTTTCTCCTACCATCCAAGATAGCCTGAGTGATTGGCACGATATCACCTTCAACATTCAAAGAACAAAGAAAATTACAGCAGAGGAACACGCTCTTCAGCCCTCGAAGCCTGAACCAATCCAGGCCCTCTATCCAAACCAGTCATCTACTTTCTAAGGATATTTATCCCTCTGCTCCCTGTCCATTTATGTATCTGTCTAGATTCATCTTAAATGATGCCATTGTGCCTGCCTCTACCACCTCTGTTGGCAATGCATTCCAGGCACCCACCACCCACTGTGTGAGGAACTTTCCACCATATCTCCCGTAAATTTTTCGGCTCTCACCTTGAACCCGTAACCTCTAGTAATTGATCCCCCATCTGAGAAAAAGTTTCTTGCTATTCTGTCTGTACCCCTCAAGACTTTGTAGACGTCAATCAGGACCCCCGCTCAACCTCAGTCTTTCTAATGAAAATAATCCTAATCTACTCAACCCCTCTTCATAGCTAGCACCCTCCATACCAGGCAACATCCTTGTGCAGAGAAGTTTCACTCTTTCTAAAACATCCACGTCCTTTTGGTAATATGGCAACCAGAACTGCACGCAGTGTTCCAAATGTGGCTGAACCAAAGTCTTATACAACTGTAACATGACTTGCCACTGAAGGCACGCATGCCATGTGCCTTCTTGACTACTCTATAAACTTGAGTTGCCACCTTCAGGGTACAATGGACCTGAAAACCCAGATCTCTCTGTATATCTATTTTCCCCAGGGCTTTTCCATTTGCCATATCATTTGTTCTTAAATTGGATCTTCCAAAATGCATCACCTCACATTTGCCCAGATTGAACTGCCATTTCTCTGCCCAACTCTCCAATCTATCTATCTGTAAACTGCTGCATTCTCTGACAGTCCTCTTCGCTATCTGCTACTCCACCAATCTTAGTGTCATCTGCAAGCTTGCTAATCAAACCACCTATACCTTCCTCCAGATCATTTATGTATATCATGATCAACAACACAGATCCCTGTGGAACACCACTGGTCACAGTTCTCCATTTTGAGAAACTCCCTTCCACTACTACTCTCTGTCTCCTGTTGCCCAGCCAGTTCTCTATCCATTTAGCTACAACATCCTGGACCCCATCAGCCTTATCAAACACCTTACTGAAATGACTCTTCCCAGCTCCTCTGACACTGATGCATAGATTCAGCTGAATATACGATCTACAAAACACATAGCAGTAACTCACAAAGACACTTCCAACATAACGTTCCAGATCCACAGTCTTTGCCATTTAATGGAGATCCATGGGAATACCATTTCCTACAAGATCCCCTCCAACCCACACACCCTGCTTTGGAAATAAATTACCATGCTTACAGTGACTTACAGTGGGTCAAAATCCTGGAATTTCCACCCGAACAGCATTGCATTTGCACCCACCCTGTGGACTGCAGCGGTTCAAGTTGTCAGATCATCACCACCTTCTCTAGGGCATTACAGTCATAGAGATGTACAGCATGGAAACAGACCCTTTAGTCCAACCCGTCCATGCCAATCAGATATCCCAACCCAATCTAGTCCAACCTGCCAGCACCCGGCCCATATCCCTCCAAATCCTTCCTAGTCATATACTCATCCAAATGCCTCTTAAATGTTGCAATTGTACCAGCCTCCACCACTTCCTCTGGCAGCTCATTCCATTCTCAGCCCATTGGCCCATCTGGTGCAGATCCTGTTGTAATCTGAGGTAACCTTCTTCACTGTCCACTACACCTCAATTTTGGTGTCATCTGCAAATTTACTAACTATGCCTGTTATGCTCGCATCAAATCATTTATATAAAGGATGAAAAGTAGAGGACACAGCACGGATCCTTGTGGCACTTCACTGGTCACAGGCTTCCAGTCTGAAAAACAACCCTCCACCGCCACCCTCTTTCTTCTACCTTTGGACAAGTTCTGTATCCAAATGACTAGTTCTCCCTGCATTCCATGAGATCTAACCTTGCTAACCAGTCTACCATGGGGAAACCTTGTTGAATGCCTTACTGAAGTCCATAAAGATTACATCTACCGCTCTGCCATCATCAATCCTCTTTGTTACTTCTTCAAAAAACTCAACAAAGTTTGTGAGACATGATTTCCCACGCAAAAAGCCATGCTGACTATTCCTAGTCAGTCCTTGCCTTTCCAAATACATGTACATCCTGTCTCTCAGGATTTCCCCCAACAGCTTGCCCACCACCAGCGTCAGGTTCACCGGTCTATAGTTCCCTGGCTTGTCCTTACCACCTTTCTGAAACAGTAGCACCATGTTAGCCAACCTCCAGTCTTCCGGCACCTCACCTGTGACTATCGATGATACAAATATCTCAGCAAGAGGCCCAGCAATCATTTCTCTAGCTTCCCACAGAGTTCTAGGGTACACCTGATCAGGTCCTGGGGATTTATCCACCTTTATGCATTTTAAGACATCCAGCATTTCATCCTCTGTAATATGGACATTTTTCAAGATGTCACAACCTATCTCCCTCCATTCTATATCTTCTATGTCCTTTTCCACAGTAAATACTGATGCAAAATGCTCGTTTATTATCTCCCCCATTGTCTGTGGCTCCACACAAAGGCCACCTTGCTGATCTCTGAGGGGCCCTATTCTCTCCCTAGTTACCCATTTGTCTTTAATGAATTTGTAAAAACCCTTTGGATTCTCCTTAATTCTATTTGCCAAAGCTATCTCATGTCCCCTTTTTGCCCTCCTGATTTCCCTCTTAAGTATACTCCTACTGCCTTTATACTCTTTTAAGGATTCACTTGATCTCTCTTGTCTATCAGGAATGGGCAAGAAATGCTGGCACAGCCAGCAACACTCTCGTCTCATAACTGAAGGTAAACTTAGTGGTATGACCTAAGTGATACCATCAATGGTAGTTTTTGAAAAGAACACACATTATGAGTCCACAATAAATGGTTCAGGTCACAATGCCCAAGAAAACTAATTAATAGTAATTATTAATATGGCTAATATATCACTACCTCTCAAATTGGTGTTTAAAAAAAGGGGGCAGTTGGATTTTGATTAGTCTTCAAAGAAAAAAGGTCAAAAAGTAATTTGGATAGTGGCCTAAGTACATCATTTGGGCGACACGGTAGCACAGTGGTTAGCCCTGCTGCCTCACAGCGCCAGAGACCTGGGTTCAATTCTCACCTCAGGTGACTCTCTGTGTGGAGTTTGCACATTCTCCCCTTGTCTGCGTGGTTTCCTCTGGGTGCTCCGGTTTCCTCCCACAATCCAAAAATGTGCAGGTTAGGTGGATTGACCATGCCAAATTGTACATAGTGTTAGGTGAAGGGGTAAGTAGGGGAATGGGTCTGGGTGGGTGGTGGGTCGATGTGGACTTGTTGGGCTGAAGGGCCTGTTTCCACACTGTAAGTAATCTAATCATTTCTCAGAAGTCATATGACTTCAGTCAACTGCCTCCTAGGATGCCTGTGGTGTTAATAGAGTAAATATTTATCCTGCCTGACCTGTTGTGCTTTCCAAGCAACACACTTTTAACTCTGATCTCCAGCATCTGCAGTCCTCACTTTCTCCTACCGTCCAAGATAGCCTTGATCTATTTACTCTGCTTGCCTGAGTTGTAAGGCAGGCAAAGTAAATAGATCAAGGCACTAGTTTTGTTTTGGACTTCACAACAGAAGAGTCAAGTCATATCATGTCGACCCGTCACCCCAATGGAAGTGGTTTCCTATCTGTGTAGCTTTCAAGCTGTGACAGCCCTTGTGGACATACTTGTTAGAATGAAGACTGTTTAGGCTATCAGAATTGGGTAAGGTTCATGGCTCCCGTCTCAAAAAGAAATCGTAGAAACAAAAATTAGTCTCAGCATCCAAGAGAAAGAAACCGGGAAGAGTCAGTTCAGTAAAACTTTAAAAAGTAAAGATTTAAAAATTATTTCTCTGAAATTGACTATCAGTCAAAAGATAATCTTTGTAAATAGTCTGAAAAATTGTGTTGCTGCTTGTGTTGAGACCTTTCTATCTGTCTTCAATATATTGAAAATAATGTTTAGTTCGTATGTTCTAGAGTTAAAGAATATTTCTTTAGAAAATCCAGGAAGTCCAGTAGAAGAGACATACTGGTCCATTTGAATTGTATACTTTTAAACAGAGCTTCATTAGAACCAGTACATTCATTTCCAGGTATTACTCCTGTTTTGACTAGTTTGTTTTTATCCCTTTGGATCCTCTAATCAGAGATGGACAATAAACAGGATTGCCAGTTGCAGCAACATACAAAGAATTATTAAAATAAAAACAGCAGACAGTACCGTGGGTGTGAGAGATTTCCGATTCCGCTCAATTGGTGCAAGGTTCGTTATTCTTCCTTTTGGATCCAGAGCTGAGAGAAATGTGTTAATGGTGGCTGATATACCAGCTCCCTCCATTCCAAACAGCAAGATGTTTATATACTTCCCACATTCTCTGGGAGGCTGGTAGTCCAACAGATAGTCCCTCAGAGATTCCAGCTTTCTGCCAAAAAAGTATAAGAAGGGTATAAAAAGTTAAAATTGAAGTGCTTTTTGTTTACATAATTTACGAATTGATTTGGCTGGTCCAGAAACTCACCGTCGATTGAAAACTGGACTGTGAACGGCATTGTCATTCGAAAATGCTGAAATAAAAAGTGAATGTATTAAATTATTTAGTTTAAAATACGAGTATAGAATCAGAGAAACACAAAATTATTGACTTACAGCTTCCCATGTCTGGACTTAGCCCAGGTACAAACTCTAATCTGTGAAACAGAAACGACCTAAGGCAGGTTTGGAAATTCCGGACTTTGCCTCTTGCTTCTACTCAGCAATGGATTTGGTGCAATGGTGACAGAAAGAAAACTTGCTGAGCAGGAATATGGTTTAATTCTATGTATTTATTCTTTCATTGCCTTTCCTCAGCACCTTTAAGCTGTAAGTCTCCAACATTAATGAATGAAAATGTAATTTTCTCTTGCATGATACTTGCTTTGCCCTCATGTCGGAAACAAAGGGCTGGAATTTTCCATTCGAGTTGTGAACCAAATGGTCTGAGGTAAGGCATGATTAACCCTCCCAAGACTTTAACATTATTCCTAAATACCCAGAATTGTCAGCATGTCCAGCTGACCCCTAACCAATGGGTTGAAGCTCTGTGATAACGTGCAAATGTCCCTTTGTAGAAAATGGATAGACTGTGTCAAATACAATGAAATTTCTTCAAGGTGGGTATACATCTGCTCCTCTCTCGGACAGGATTTCTGATTTAATCTTTCTTTTTGTTCCATCATTACTTTCATTTTCTCTGCTGGGTTTTGACACAGCCTAACCATTTTCTCATATTCTTAGCCCTCATTATTACTTATTCAGCTTCTTTTCAGTCCTGGCTTACTCTCAATAATCCCCTTGTCTGCGTGCTCTGGAATCTGTCTCCATCTATCCCCTCACCTCTCCCCCACATCCACCCACAACAATCTCATCTTCACTGTAAATATTATATTTTCCTAACTGCTGTCTGCTGTGATGAAGAGACACCAGACTCAAAACAACTGCTTTCTCTCCACTGATGCTACGAGATCTGCTGAGTTTCTCCAGCAATTTTTCTTTTTGTTTTAGAATCTCCAGCATTTGGGAATGAGGATTTGAGTTACAAGGAGAGGCTGGATTGGCTGGAACATTTTTCACTGGAACATAGGAGCTGAAGGGTAAAGATAAGATGATTGGCACAAGTCTTTTCCCTAAGGTGAGGCTTTCAAAACGAGGGAGCATATTTTTAAGGTGAAAGGTGAAAGATTTTAAAAAGACATGAGGGGAGTTTTTTTTCTCTCAGAGAGTGATTCACATGTGGAATGAGCTTCCAGAGTAGATGCAGTTACAGTTACAACGTTTAAAGGACATTTCAACAAGTACATGATGAAGAAATATTTTGGGGGAAATGGGCCAAGGACAGGCAGATGGGACTAGTTTAGTTTGGGATGATGGTTGGCACAGACTGCTTGAACTAAAAAAAGGTTGTTTCAGTACTGTTTGACTCAATGACTTCATCCTTCACCCATGTCCAACACTCTCCATCCACTGGACCCTCCCTCTGACCTGTTACCTGCAATTGACCTGTTTATTGAGAATTGTCAACGTCATATCGGTCATCTGAATTTTTCTGCCTCACCCCTCACCCATTGAAACCTAAGTCCCTCTGAACTGAAGGGGCTCCATGCTCTCAGCTCCAAACATGACTTTATCATCAAGCCTGCCCACAAGACTGATGCTGGTGTTGTCTGGCGGACTAATCTCTACATTGTTGAGGCTGAGTGCCAGCTCTCAGATACCATCTCCCATCTCCTCGTGGATATGACCCCACCATTCAGCATCAGGCTATTGTGTCCATCACCATCAGCAATCTAATCTCATCTCATCTCCCTTTGACAGCCTTCTAGCTCATAGTCCCCTCACCCTGTACAGTCTGTTTCTACTTTCTCCCCAGCATCCATAAACAGGCAGACCCATTGTTTCTGCCTGAGGTGGGCACTACAGGGAGTGGAGTGTATTATTTCTCCGTCCAATTCTGTTTTGATTTAATCCCTGACCTCCCCTTCACTGTTTGATCACGCAGCATTACACTCTAAGAAGCGCACTGCTTGTCGCTGGCCACTCGGGTGTTTCCTTTCTTCCTGATATTGAATAAAGATTTGTACACCTTGTGTCTTTCACTGTGTCCCATACCTGCACACACATGACAAGAATGCTGGGGAAAATACAAGACTACCACAGTTTGGCGGTCGTGTGGGACAAAAAAAAGAAAAAAGAAACAGGAGTGTCAGACATTCTGAAATAAAAATGACAAAAAAAGTCAACGATTGTGTTTCACTCTGAGAGCTGGCTCTGAGAGTATTGGATCAGGGTGGAGAGAAGGACTCTGCTCTTTTTCCTGTGTTAAAAGAGGAGAGGAGACTGATTCTGTTTGTGTCTTCCCATTGAGGAGGAAGAGTTCATTTTGAAGTTTTTTGTTTCTTCTTTATTGTTATTGTGATTGTTTGTTTTCTGGCTTTTCTTTTTTGCCCATTTTAAGCTGTGCTCAACTGCACAGGCAGCTACTACCATCACTGCTGCTGCTGCTACAAGCTTGGGCCTGCTCCGAATACTGGAGCCTGGACCTTGCCTGCACCACTGCTGTTGCCTGGGCCTACCTACAAAAAAATAAAATAAATAAATAAACAGAGGTGGTTCCTGTACAGAGAATGGGGGTGGTGGGGAGGGGGGTGGGGGGTATAGATCAGAGGACCTCCTTGTGGGTGTGCTTTTGGGCCTGGCCATAAACAGGTCCAGCAGCGGGCCATGGAGGGGCTCGTCAGGGCTGGTTGCCTGCCCCTTTTCTGCAGCTACATCCGAGCCCGGACGTCACTGGAGGAGGAGCACACGGTGTCTACCAAAGGGAGAGGTGGGCACTGCAGGGAGTGGAGTGTCTTATTTTCCAATCTCTCTCTTTTTTGATTTAATCCCTGCCTTCCCCTTCACCTTTCTAATCACTTAGCATTGCCCTTTGATGAGAAGGGCATTGCCTGCCACTGGCCACCCTGGTGTTTTCTTTCTTCCTGGTGGTGGGAATTGAATAAAGATTTGTCCATCTGTTGTCTCTCACTGTGTCTCACACCTGCACACACAACATGGGTGCTGGGGAAAATACAAGCACAAAAAAATATAACCAGGAGATTTAGAATCTCCTCAGTTCAGGGGACTGACCCTGTAAAAGAAAAAAATATTAACAGGTGATTTAGGATCTCCTCGGTTTAGCAGACCGACTGTGTAAAGAAAAAAATACCAGGAGTGTCCCTGGTACGGAAGGGGAGGGTAGGTCAGAGGACCTCCTCGTGAGTCTGCTCCTGGGCCTGGCCAAACTGGCCATAAACGGGTTCAGGCAGCGGGCCGTGGAGGGGGTCGTTAGGGGCAATTGCCTGCCCCTCTTCCGTGTTTATGTCAGAGCCCAGGTGTCCCTGGAGAAGGGGCACGCAGTGTCCACCAACATCCTCGAGCTGTTCAGTGAGAGGTAGGCACCACAGGGTGTGGAGTGTCTTATTTCCCCCTCCAACGATATTTTGATTTAATACCTGCCCTCGTCTTCACTGTTTGATCACGCAGCTTGTCACTAGCCACTCGGGTGTTTCCTTTCTTCCTGGTGGTAAAATATAAATAAAGATTTGCAAACTTGTTGTTCTTCACTGTGTCTGACACCTGCACACACATGACATGGGTGCTGAGGGAAAGTAAGTACTGCTGCTGTCAGGTGGTAGTGTGGGGGGGGAGGTGGGGGGAGCGGGGAAATAAATAGGAGTGGCAGATTCTGTTCATTCAGAGCTGGATCAGTGAGTGTAGGACTCTACAATTTTCTGTGTTAACGAGGAGAGGAGACTGGCTGACTGACTTCTGAACAGCCTGGGCGAAAGAGAAAAAAATAAATAGGAGTGTCCCCAGTGCGGAGGGGGGATGGGTAGGTCAGAGGACCATCTCGTGGGTCTTCTCCTGGGCCTGGCCATAAACAGGTCCAGGCAGCGGGCCGTGAAGGGGGTCGTTAGGCCCAATAGCCTGCCCCTCGTCCGCGGCTACATCTGAGCCCGGGTGTCCCTGGAGAAGGTAGCACGCAGTGTCCATCAACACCTTTCAGATTTTCAGGGAGAGATGGGTATCACGGGGAGTGAAGTGTCTTATTTCACCCTCCAACTCTATTTTGATTTAATCTCTGCCCTCCCCTTCACTTTTTTGATCACGCAGCATTGCCCTTTGATGAGAAGGGTACTGCTTGTCACTGGCTACTCGGGTGTTTCCTTTCTTCCTGGTGGTGGAATATAAATAAAGATTTATGTATTTGTTCTTCACTGTGTCCTACACCTGTGCACATATGACATTGATGTTGGGGAAAAATAAGCAGAAAATGACGTGGGGAGGGAAAGAAAAAAAAAACGAGTGTCAGAGAAAAAGAAATAAACTGGAGTGTCAGAGGTTCTGATCACTCTGAGAGCTGGCTGTGAGGGAGCTGGATCAGTGTCAAGGACTCTTAATTTGTGTCAGGGAGGGACTGACACTGGGCTGGCTGGACTACATCCTGTGTGTACTGCTCCTGTTGGTTTCTGTTTGTTTTTGGAGGAAACCTGATTCCTGAACTGGCTGAATTAGTGGAACAGTCCATCTTCCGCAACTACACTGGCACCACCCCCCACCTTTTCCTCCGCTACATCGATGACTGTATCGGCGCTGCCTCGTGCTCCCACGAGGAGGTTGAACAGTTCATCAACTTTACTAACACCTTCCATCCCGACCTGAAATACACCTGGACCATCTCAGACTCCTCCCTCCCCTTCCTAGACCTCTCCATTTCTATCTCGGGCGACCGACTCAACACAGACATCTATTATAAACCGACTGACTCCCACAGCTACCTGGACTACACCTCCTCCCACCCTGCCCCCTGTAAAAATGCTATCCCATACTCCCAATTCCTTCGTCTCCGCCGCATCTGCTCCCAGGGGGACCAATTCCAACACCGCACAGCCCAGATGGCCTCCTTCTTCAAGGACCGCAGATTCCCCCCAGACGTGATCGACGATGCCCTCCACCGCATCTCCTCCACTTCCCGCTCCTCCGCCCTTGAGCCCCGCTCCTCCAACCGCCACCAAGACAGAACCCCACTGGTTCTCACCTACCACCCCACCAACCTCCGCATACAACGTATCATCCCCCGCCATTTCCGCCACCTCCAAACGGACCCCTCCACCAAGGATATATTTCCCTCCCCTCCCCTATCAGCGTTCCGCAAGGACCACTCCCTTCGTGACTCCCTCGTCAGATCCACACCCCCCACCAACCCAACCTCCACCCCCGGCACCTTCCCCTGCAACCGCAGGAAATGTAAAACTTGCGCCCACACCTCCACACTCACTTCCCTCCAAGGCCCCAAGGGATCCTTCCATATCCGCCACAAGTTCACCTGTACCTCCACACACATCATCTATTGCATCCACTGCACCCGATGTGGCCTCCTCTATATTGGGGAGACAGGCCGCTTACTTGCGGAACGCTTCAGAGAACACCTCCGGGCCGCCCGAACCAACCAACCCAATCACCCCGTGGCTCAACACTTTAACTCTCCCTCCCACTCCACCGAGGACATGCAGGTCCTTGGACTCCTCCACCGGCAGAACACAACAACACGACGGCTGGAGGAGGAGCGCCTCATCTTCCGCCTGGGAACCCTTCAACCACAAGGTATGAATTCAGATTTCTCCAGTTTCCTCATTTCCCCTCCCCCCACCTTGTCTCAGTCGGTTCCCTCAACTCAGCACCGCCCTCCTAACCTGCAATCCTCTTCCTGACCTCTCCGCCCCCACCCCACTCCGGCCTATCACCCTCACCTTGACCTCCTTCCACCTATCCCACCTCCATCGCCCCTCCCCCTAGTCCCTCCTCCCTACCCTTTATCTTAGCCTGCTTGGCTCTCTCTCTCTCTTATTCCTGATGAAGGGCTTATGCTCGAAACGTCGAATTCTCTATTCCTGAGATGCTGCCTGGCCTGCTGTGCTTTGACCAGCAACACATTTGCAGCTGTGATCTCCAGCATCTGCAGACCTCATTTTTTACCTGAATTATATAGTCAGTTTGTTAACTGGTATTCCTTTTTATTGAAGACTGATGTTTAAACTGCCTGATCTACACAGTCAATGTGTTTCAGATATAATTCAATTCTCATTAGGGTGTTGTTTCACTGGCTGGTTATAGGCTGTATGTTACTCTTTTACTTTGAGAAAAGGACTATGCTGATTTTGTGGCAGGGCTTAACCCTGGCATCCTGATTTTCTTTTTTTTTGAATGTGTTTTCACTTTTTTGGTGTTTGGACTGAGCTGGTGTTTGGACTGAGAAAATATATCTTTCCAGATAAGCCGGCCCTCTATGGGTAGGCTTGGCCCTTCGTGAATTACCAGGCCTCTGTAAAGACTGAACACCTGTGTGTGTGCTGAGAGGCGAGCAATTGCATCCTGGAGTGGACCAACAACTGAGAGTTAACTTTACCTTTACAATGTACTGTGGTCCTGTGAGTAAGCCTGGTCCTTTGTGGATGGATCAGGCCTCTGTGGAGACTGAACACTGCATGTGTGGCGTGGACCAAACCCCTGAGAGTTAACTGCACCTTCACAATGTACTGTGTTCCTGTGAGTAGGCCTGGATCTCTAAAGATAAACCAGGACCTATGGAGACTGAATGCCTGTGTATGTGCTGCAGGGTGTGCATTTTTGCCTTCGGGTGTGGACTCTGCCTTGGTACTGGAAAGTATACTTTGAGGATTTTGTGAATTCTGTTAATGTATGTGGGTTTTGTAATTGTGTTTGAGTGCGGGCAAGACTGGGTTATTCAGTACGTGGGGCAGTTAGGAGCTGGAGAGTCGATGACCAGCCTGGGGGAAAATGAGTTGGGTGTGGGTCTGTTAGTATGCAGGGTGGCTGGGGGCTAGGCAGTCAATATGCAGGCTGGGGGCCAGAGGTTTGATGACCGGCCTGGAGGAAAGTGGGTGGGAGGAGCCCGTCAGTACAGGGGGTAGGCGGGGGCAGGCAAGTGATAGTGTCTTGGCAGGAAAGCCAGTATAGGGCAGGCTGGTCAGTACGTGGGGAGACTGAGCCAGGCGGTTGTTGGCAGACTGTCGGAAGGTCGACTGGGGGAGGACCGGTCAGTACCCAGGGAGGCTGGGAGCCAGACAGCCAATGGCCAGTCCGTAGGAAAGCTGGCCAGGAGAAAGGGTCAATCAGTATGTAGGCGGTCGGGTGCTGGAAGGCCGTGACTGTCCTGCAGGAAGGCTAGCCAAGGTTGGTCTGATCAGTATGTGGTACGGATGGGTGTCAGGTACATTTTTTATAGTTATATTGGATCTGTGTTCTATGCATTTTTTTATTTTATTGCATGGTCTTGTCTGTGTTTGTTACTGTTATCTTTGTGATGAATGGAAGTGGGATTTGAGCTTTGTCCTCATCTCCCTGAAAACTGGTTGAACAGTTGTTGCGGTAGTGGTGGTGGGGCGGGGGGGAGGTGTTTGGCTTTGCTGCCCTTCCCCCTGTGTATAGTGGTTTTTCTGTGAACTGTTGTTTTCTTTTGTTTATTGTCAACTGTATTTTGTACTGTTTAATAAAATCAACAGCAGATTCAGAAGGTCTCCCCAGTCTAGAGACCCACTCTGAGCTGGGTGGGCACAGCGTATGTACAGTGCATATGTAAACAAAAGGCTCTTTGGTGATGGGATACCATCCTCTATACAGTTATTTCAGTCTACTTAAGTTTAATTAGCAATAGTAATACCATTGAATGTTCAGAGATGGCTAGACTTTCTCTGGTTGGAGATGGCACAAATGTTGTTTGCAAGTTAAGGAATTATTCCTATTTGACATTGGGCTTCCTTTTCAAAATTGTGGAGGGTGAAGATGGTTAGAAAAAGTTTGTGAGAAGATTTGTAGCTCGGGTGTTCGTTATTGTGGTTCTGTTCACCAAGCTGGGAGTTTTTCTTGCAAACGTTTCGTCCCCTTTCTAGGTGGCATCTTCAGTGCTTGGGAGCCTCCTGTGAAGCGCTTCTGTGCTGATTCCTCCGGCATTTATACTGGTTTGAATTTGCTGCTTCCGGTTGTCAGTAGCTGTCCGCTGCAGTGGCCGGTATATAGGGTCTATATATAGCAGCGGACAGCTACTGACAACCGGAAGCAGCAGATTCAAACCAGTATAAATACCGGAGGAATCAGCACAGAAGCGCTTCACAGGAGGCTCCCAAGCACTGAAGATGCCACCTAGAAAGGGGACGAAACTTTTGCAAGAAAAGCTCCCAGCTCGGCGAACAGAACCACAACAATGGTTAGAAAAAAACTGGCAAAAGGTTCCAAATGGAAATTGTGTGAAGAAGAACAACAAGATGTTCAGGAGTCTCCTAGTTTTAGGCACTGGCTCAGAGACCGTGTCCTCTGTAGACGTGAATAAAGGGTGACTTGGTGACTGAATACAGGCCTCTGTGCTGCTATTTAAATTGCTTTAGCTAAACCTAGCATGAACATTTTTTTATATATAGATATTTTTATTGGGAATTTAACATTTTGACAAATTTACAAAAATAAGCAGAATTTTCAAGCACAAACATTAATATAAAAATAGATCTTAAATATATAGTCATCAAAATTCAACCAATCCACAATCATCCAGAGTGTATAGTTGAGTCGCTTACATCCTTCAAATAAGAGAAAATGTTCTCTAATACACTCATAACAGTATGATAAAAAAGGAAGCTATTTCCAAACAATAAGAACAAAAAAAAATTAAACATGTTTGAATGGAGATCTTCCCCCTTGTTCTCAGGGGGCCTTACTACCTTTCCAACGTTCCACCATATCCTCTCCCAAACAGTGTCCCACCCTCGACCCGGGCGCTCCTTAATAGGATTTAGATATAATACCGAGCTAGAGTTAACAGTGAGCGCCGCACCCCCACCCCTCCCCACCCATACCTGAGTATATCTAATAGCATCAATGCCACGTACAAACACACATAACTATAAAATTACAACTCCAACAGATTACAGTTAAGTATAATAACATAGCAAGGAAGACAACCCCGCTCCCAGAGGCAAAAGTAAAGTAGAATAAAGTATCCATTTCTCCCCACGGAGTGTGGGAGAGGCAAGCCAACATAAATTGTCTCTTACGATTTATTTAACCGAGTCTAAAAGTTTCTTAGCCTCTTCCGATGATCTAAAATTATACTCGGATCCTTTGTGGGTAAAGCATAACGTCGCTGGGTAGTGTAAGGTGTATTGAATATCTAAGTCCCTTAAACATTTCTTCACCTCATCAAACGCCTTCCTTCTTCGTGCCAAAGCCAGGGAGAAGTCCTGAAATAACATAATCTTGGATCCTTCATGAATCATAGCTTTAGGATCCTTTCCAAGCTTTCTGGAGGCATCCAGGAGTATCTGCCTCTCCCTATAACTCTGCAGCCGGAACAGGACCGGGCGTGGGCGCTGGTTTGGGCCAGATCCGCGTGCTGCGACCCGGTAGGCCCACTCCACCCTTACCCGATCAGTTTCAGCCCCCAGGTTTAAAAGCTGGGGCAGCCATCGCTCCAGAAATGCTGCTAACTGTCCTTTCCCTTCTTGTTCTTGAAGGCCCAGCAACCGAATATTCTTTCTCCGATTTCTGTTGTCAATATCATCGATGTAAATTTCAAAGGCCCTGATTCTCTGCTCCAGAGCTCGCACCTGTTCTGCAGCTTTTTGAGCTGCAGCCTCGGAGGTCGTGGCCTTTAGTTCCGCCCCCTCCACTCGGCCCTGCAGCTCCTCCATGGTTTGATTCTGTTTCTGCAGCTTTTCTTCGAATGCATTCCATCTCTGTCTGGATTCTGCTATGAAATTGACGAGTGTCGATTCCAGTCTAGCAATCATCTCTATAAGGCCTGTTTTTACATCAGCTGCCGCCGGAGGAGAGGAGGGTGAGGAACGGGTCTTTGTTTTCTGAGAGCTGCGGGGTCCCTTTGATTTACTCATTATCCACTCAGTATTAGACTATTTAAATATAATTTTCAGCAGCTAATTAAGATTAAAGAAATTTTTTGGGTGGTTTGGCAAGTGTGGTGGGGGCAGGAAACCCACTTTACCCAGGTTTTGGGAAGGGCTCTGTAGACTCAGACTTGCTGAGTCGCCGCCATCTTGGATCTCCCTAGCATGAACATTTACATCACTTGACTGAACTGTTTGAGTGGGCAAAAGTGAGTATTGCAGATGCTGGAGATCAGAGTCAAGAGTGTGGTGCTGGAAAAGCACAGCAGGTCAGGCAGCATCCGAGGAGCAGGAAAATCAACGTTTCGGGCAAAAGCCCGGAACTGTTCAAGAAACTGCTTGAAAGCAAACTTAACTATAAATATGGCTAGAAGTGAATTTGCCAAAGCAAAGATGACTTTTTTTAATCCTTTGTGGGATGTGGGTATTGCCAGCTGATCAGCATTTATTGTCCATCCCTAGTTGCCCCTTGAGAAGGTGGTGGTGAACTGCCTTCTTGAACTGCTACAGTCCACCTGCTGTGGGTTGACCCACAATAACCTGAGGGAGGAAATTCCAGGGTTTTGACCCAGTGACAGTGAAGGAATTGTGATATTGTTGGAGAAATTTGCCCAAGAAGTTAGAGATCACAAAGCACAGCTCAAAGTGAAATTGACAAACAGCTAATTGCAAGTGATATCACTGGAAGAGAAAATGACTAGACTGACACAGAACTGACAGTCTGTACAGATAGATCAGAATTTCTTTTCCCAGTTTTTATAATAATGCTGCACAATCAGGCTGATGAAGAAATGTGGAAAATTCAATGTATCTGGAAATGGAGTAATCTACTTACAAGGATGCTAATTGGAAAATAGTTATCGGATGAATGTCCTGTTCCTTCACACATTGCAACATCCTGACAGTATTGAAGGTTCCATTCCTCTTCACAGGTCGATGTTAATATCTCCTCTGAAGTGGTGAGGTGCTTCCAATGTCCTGTTCCTGGAGCATGCCCTTGCTACTGCCTCTCTGTCTAATCTGCGCGTTGTGTGGCTTTGGTATTGCTGGGTTGTGAAATTGCCCTTGGGGCTTTGAGATACCTGTGGTGCTCTGTCATTGTTAGTGGGATCTTGAAGTGTATTCTCTTGTCTGCATAGGATATCTGATTTGGCTTGTGTACTTGCTTGGGAATTCTGGGTGTTTTTTGGCCAATTTTGCTTTTGTCGGCCTATCATGGGTTGGCAGGGGGGCAGATCTTTTCCCACAGATATATTTCCACCTGACACCCATTCCTCGACTTACCTGGTACTTTGTAACACCCATTCAAGCAGGCCTTAGGCACTCACAGACCCATAACCTCATATTTACCTTTGAGACACACACTTGAGAGCCGGTCTCAAAGTAATGTCCATGATTCTATACCTCTACGTTTCAGAATATGGCAGCTGACTGCTGTGAAAAGGGATGCAGTTAGCCTTTAGGTATGCACCATGAGACAGCTCTCAGAATGGAAGTGTGGCACTGCATTTCTGAAGGAATCCTGATTGGAACCTCCTCTCAGATAACCAGAGTTATTTTGTACGTCAAGGACAGAATGGCAGTTGTGTGGTTTTTAAAGAAGTGTTTTCTTAAATAGTTTTTTTAACAGTCAACAGTTTTAAATCCAGAGATTTGCAAGGATTGCTGAATGTTTTGAAAATCAAGTAACCTGACTTTCATTGTTAATATTGTCTGTCTGTCTGACAAGCTGCTCGTTATTGAGCTTGCAGACAAACTGAAGCCAAATAGTTGAGATGGATTTTGGGTTGGCAACAAGAAATGGATTGGTTTGTGGAATAGTGAGTAATTAAAAGTGACAGTGGTCTCCAGCCTGCTCACCACGATGTGATTGGTTGTCAGGTAGTTGAGCAGCTTGGACAAGACACAGAGAGAATGCAAACAGCAGGCCAGAAGCTGTCACTCATTGTTCTCTGCAGCCAGAAGAAATCAGTTTATCTTTCCTTCAGCAGTTACTGTAAGCTATAACTTTTAATTGACAAGTCAGAGACTTTTTATAGGTGAACCAACCACCCTGTGTCTCTTGCAAACCAATGACAGCATTCAGAAATGCAAGATCGAGAAGTAACTCAAAAGATCCTGTGAGCAAAGACTCTGAGCTTTGTGCCCTTTATCCATGTGTGTTTTTCCCCTATTTATCTCTGTGTCTATCTGTGTAAAGGACATTTAATAATGGATTTCAAGTTAAAATGTGTTAGTTTACCTGTAGCTAGAATCTAATGACCTGTGATAAATATTAATTCTTGTTAAGTACAGAAACATGGTCCATGTTTTCTCCCAACCTGGGTCTGAAAATCAAGTAGTTTAGAGGTTTCACTTGTTTCTTTTAAAACCTTTTAACTTTTGTAATGACTCTGGGAATAGTGTCGCTTGATTTCCACTGTCGCTATCCCAGCGAGTTGTGACAATGATCAGTCGTTTGCTTTGGAATTGCTTCTTTTTATGAAATTCATGTTTATGTTTGTGGCTAAGCTGGCCTTTCTGATATTTGCTCATTGCCTCCCTTCCCAAGTGAGAGAAAAATGTCAAAATGTGAACCTCCGTGTGAGACGTTTGGTGAGCCTGTGCTCAGATAACCTGCAAGTTGTGAAAGTTTCTTTACAAGTGGTGTCTTTCATTCTGCTGATATCAGCTACAGTCCTTTATTGGTTTACTATATTTGAGTTTAGTGTGATCTGAACTTTGAAATTATGTCCTTTGATCTAATGCTCAAATAAGTTAAATACAAAAAAGGAGCAGTCATCCTGATACTGGCCAGTTACTTTCTCTTCCTCTACAAATTCATCCAGTACTTTGTTCTAACTATTTATTGATTTATATTACATTTTATGACTCCCACTCAGATCTATGTGCAGGTATCCCTGTTTAAACAGAGTTCTAAGATCAAATTTTCATTTCATATTGCTTGTGAAGTAAAATCACACCTGAAGAGCGTTATTGGCCTTGAACTCAATCTGCCCAGCCAACTGAGTTAACCAACCCCCACTTCCAATGCCAATACACCTTTCCTTAGAAAAGAGGATAAACATGGTATTCTAGGTGTGGTCTAACTTGTGCCTTGTACAGTTTCAGAAAGACTGTCCTATTTTTTATCCTCCCTTTCTTTATTCCATTTGCCTTCCCTATCAGCTGCTGAATTTGCATGCTTACTTTTTGTGATTTATGTGCAAGGACTCCGAAATCTCTTGTGCTTCAGCTTTCTGCACTCTCACTCAACTTAAATAATATTCAGCACCTCTTGCTGCTAACATGCGTAAGTTTTTACCTACTCATTTAACTTGTGGGACAACACAGTAGCTCAGTGGTTAGCATTGCTGCCTCACAATGCCAGGAACCTGGGTTCAATTCCAGCTATTACAATGGGATCTTGATCAGATGGGCCAATGGGCTGAGAAGTGGCAGATGGAATTTAGATAAATGCAAGGTGCTGCATTTTGGGAAAGCAAATCTTAACAGGACTTCAACCTTAATGATAAGATCCTAGGGAGTGTTGCTAAACAAAGAGACCTTAGAGTGCAGGTTCATAGCTCCTTGAAAGTGGAGTCGCAGGTAGATAGGATAGTGAAGAAGGTGTTTGGTATACTTTCCCGTGTTGGTCAGAGTGTTGAGTACATGAGTTAGGAGGTCATGTTGTGGCTGTACAGGACATTCCTTAGGCCAGTGTTGGAATATTGTGTGCAATTCTGGTCTCCTTCCTATCGGAAAGATGTTGAAAGGGTTCAGAAAAGATTTACAAGGATGTTGCCAGGGTTGGAGGGTTCGAACTGCAGGGAGAGGTTAAATAGGTTATGGGGCTGTTTTCCCTGCAGAGTGTGAGGCTGAGAGGTGACCTTATCGAGGTTTATAAAATCATGAGGAGCATGGATAGGATAAATAGACAAGGTCTTTTCCCCGGGGTGGGGGAGTCCAGAACTAGAGGGCATAGGTTTAGGGTGCAAGGGAAAGATAAAAAAGAGACATAAGGGGCAACTTTTTCATGCAAAGGGGTATATATATGGAATGAGCTGCCAGAGGAAGTGGTGGAGGCTGGGACAATTGCAACATTTAAAAGGCATTTGAATGAGTATATGAATAGGAAGGGTTTGCAGGGAGCTGGATTGGGTTGGGATATCTGGTCGGCATGGACACGTTGGACCGAAGGGTCTGTTTCTGTTCTGTACATCTCTATGACTGTGTGTGGAGTTTGTATGTTCTCCCCATATCTGTGTGGGTTTCCTCCCACAGTCCAAGAATGTGCATGTTAGGTGGATTGAACATGCTAAATTACCCAAAGTGTCCAGAGAGGTGTAGGTTAGGTGGATTAGCCATGAGAAATGCAGGGATAGGGTGGGGGGTGTCAGGGTGGGATGCTCTTGGGAGAGCCGGTGAGAACTTGCTGGGCCGAATAGCCTGTTTCCACACTGTAAGGATTCTGTCTCTGCCCTTCTGTGTACTCACGTAGCATCCTCACCACATGAACTCCCAAATGGTTTTTGTGTAATCTACAGACTTGATAGTTCATTCACTTCCCTTATCCAAATCATGAGATTGCATTGGAAAGCGTGCAGATGTTGCCTGGTTTAGAAGGTTTTAGTTATGTGGAGAGATTGTACAGACCGGGATCATTTACCTTGGAGCAGATGAGACTGAGGGAAGGGACATGATTAAGATGTATAAAATAATGGTTGGCGTAATATTCCTGTAGGAAGGAATATTTCCCCTTGATGAAGGGTTTGATGATTAGGGGACATAGATTAAAGGTAAGGTGTAGGAGGTTTAGAATATGAGGATACTTTTTCTTTCATCCAGAGGGTGGTGGGAATCTAGAACTCACTGTCTGTGAGGTTCATAGAAGCATAGACCCTCAATGTTTAAGAAGTATTTTGATGTTCTCTCAGTTCCTTACTTCTGAGGAAGGGTCATTGGACCTGAAGCATTAACGCTGATTTCTCTTCAGATGCTGCCAGACCTGCTGTGCTTTTACCCCAACATCTGTGTAATGCTCCCAGCTGATGATATTACCTGGAAAGTCAGATCCCAACCTGAAACCTGGTTTGATAAATCATATTTTGTCTTGTTTTACATGAAACCATCACATTATGGTACTCAAAAGTCAGAGAGAATTCACTCTATTACAAGTATAGACCCGATCTTGGAAGTTTGATTGCCTTTCTCTTGACTTATAATGCAACTAAGCTGAGACTTTCACAGCTTTGATTACCCTACTGGGCTCTCCTCAAACACGAAATTACTGATACCATGTGGCAGAGGACCTGCACACAACGTCTGAGGTAGGTGATAGGTTTATTAAATATTATTTAATTGGTGTTTATATTACATTTGAGACACATGATTGTTTCACTTGAGAGTTTCAGGCTATACATAAAAGTGAATTCACATGTTGCTACTCTGCAAACAGTTAACTATTTATCACATGATTAGCTATTTTGCAACTACTCATCAGTTCTACCCAGGAACAGTAATTTATTGCCTCTTGCACAGAGCTTATTTTGAGATGTCAGTTAACACTTTCAGGTACATTCTGATGACACCATAAGTGGGTCATTTCCTGATTGGAATACACAAGTGGTGTGCCACAGGGATCAGAGCTGGGTCTTCAACTCTTTACAACTTAGATGAATTCACTGAAGGAAGGGAATAAAGGTTTGGTTGCAAAATTTGATGACACATAGACAGATAGGAAGTCATTTTTTAGGAGGAAGCAACAAAGCTACAAGATAATACTGATAGGTTATGAGAATGATCAAAGATCTGGTCTTGTGGGAAAATATAAACGTGTCCACTTCGGCAGAAGAATAAAAATCACCTTGCCTCAATGATGAGAAATTGTAATGACCTGAAATGCAGAGGAATCTAGATGTCCAAGTAGTTGTATCACAAAAGGTTAGTGAATAAACACAGCTAGTTGTTGAGAAACCAGAAAATGTTGTTTTTCTTGCATTTTACCAGGGGAATTGAATACAGAAGTAGAAAATTGATGCTTCAGTTATGCAGAACATTGAGGCATACCTGGTGTTCTGTGCACTATATTGCTTTACCTATTTATGGATAGATGTAAATGCATTGGTGGAGTTCAGAGAAAAGTTATAAGATGAATATGGCTGGGTGGGTTGCCTTCCGAGGAAGGGCTGAACAGGTTAGACTTGTATATGTTGGAGTGTAAAAGACTACAGGGTGGCGTGATTGAAACATACAGGAACCTGAGGGGTCTTGACAAAGCAGATGTGGAGAGGAAGTTTCATCTTATGGTAGACTGTAAAATTAGGGCTCACTATTTAAAAATCAGGGGTCACCCATTTATGACAGAGAGAGAGAAATGATCAGAATTGTGAGTCGTTGGAACTCTAAAAGGTGCTGGAAGCAAGATCATAGCAAATGATATAAAGGTGGACTGTAAAAATGTCTCTACGTATGTGCAAGGGAAAATATTAACAAGATGAAATATGAGTCGATTGCAGGCAGAAATAGGAACGTTTTTCACGAAGAATTCCAAGATGGAGCAACTAAACAGTTATATTGTCTATTTTCATGGACAAAGGTACAGAAAATCTCCCAGAAATAATAAGAAACCAAGGGACTTCTAAAAATTAGATAACGAAATTACTATCAATGTTTAAGAACATGGAAATAAAGATAATGGATGCACTGATGGCGATCTTTCAAAATTCTATAGATCCTGGAAAAGTTCCTGCAGACTTGAAAACAGGAAAGGTAACCCAATTACGTTAGAAAGGAGAGGAAGACTAGAGATTAAGATTTATTAGTTTGATATCAACAGGGAAGAATTTATTTTAAGAATGGGATAATTAGGCATTTACAAAACAATGGTATGATTCGACAATGGATTTATGAAATGGAATTCATGTTTGATCCAAAGATGTGCAAGGTTTGGTGAACTGGCTCTGCTAAATTGTCCATCGTGTTGAGGGATGGGTTGGTTAGGTGTATGAGACGGGTAAATGTAGGATAATAGGGTAGGGAAATGGATCTGGGTGGGTTAATCTTCAGAGTGCCATTATGAGTTTATTGGGCTGAATGGCCTGTTTCCACAGTGTAGGGATTCTATGGTAAATATGCTTGAGGTTTTGAATATGTTGCTTACAGCATAGATAAAGGAGAACCAATGGATGTGATGTATTTAGATTTTCAAAGTTTTATGGATAAAATTCCAGACAGGAAGTTAGTAAATAAAATTACAGTACACAGGACTTCAGGTAATATATTGGCATGGATTGATAATTGGTGAACAGACAGAAAATAGAGAACAGATCATTCTTAGAATGACAAGCTGTTACGAATGGGAGACAATAACGATCAGTGCTTGGACCCTATTCATAATTTATAAAAATAATTTGATGGTGAGTACTAAATATAATGTTTCAAAATTTGCTGATAACACAAAGTTAGGTGGAGATGTGAGAAACAAGGGAGATACAATGTGTCTTCAAGTGGATTTGGAAAGACTATATGAAAGTCAAGAGCATGGCCAATGGAGTTTTTTTTAAAAAATTCGTTCATGGGATGTTGGCATTGCTGATTGGCCAGCATTTATTGCCAGTGCCTGGCTGCCTTTGAGAAGGTGGTGGTGGTTGTTATCTGCCTTCTTAAACTGCTGCAGTCTATGTGTTGTAGGTAAATCCATAATTCTGTTGGGACTTTGCCGGGGGGGGGAGGTGGTGGGGGAGGCATGGATTCCAGGATTTTGACCCAGCAACAGTGAAGGAAAAGCAATGTATTTCCAAGTCAGGATGATGAGTGGTGAGGAACTTGCAAGTGGTAGAGCTCCCATGTTTCTGCAGCCAGTTTCCTTCTAAGTGGAAGTTGTGGCATGGCATACAGTGTGTTAGGTTTTATTGGTAGAGGGATTGAGTTCTGGAGCTGTAATGTCATGCTGCAACTGTAGAAAACACAAGTGCGGCCTCACTTGGAGTATTGTGTGTCAATCTGGTCGCCCCATTACAGGAAGAATGTGGAAGCATTGGAAAAGGTGCAGAGGAGATTTACCAGGATGTATGGTATTATATTAGATTCCCTACAGTGTGAAAACAGGCCCTTCAGCCTAAACCGACCCTCTAAACAGCAACCACCCAGACCCATTTCCCTCTGACTAATGCACCTAGCACTATGGGCAATTCACCCAACCTGCACATTTTTGGATTGTGGGAGGAAACTGGAGCAGCCAGAGGAAACCCACACAGACACAGGGAGAATGTGCAAACTCCACACAGACAGTCACCCAAGGCTGGAATCGAACCTAGGACCCTGGTGCCGTGAGACAACAGTGCTAACCACTGAGCCACCATGCCGCCCCCAGTTGCCTGCTCTGAAGCGAAGGTCGTATGAGGAAAAGCTGAGGGACTTGGGTCTGTTCTCATTGGAGAGAAGAAGTCTAAAATGGGATTTACTAGAAACATTCAAGATAATCTGAGGATTAGAAAGGATCGACAGTGAAAGTCTTTTTCGTAGGATGATGACATCTACTTGTATGAGAGGGCATAGCTGCAAATTGAGGGGTGATAGATTTAAGACGGATGTCAGAGGCAGGTTCTTTACTCAGAGAATGTTAAGGGCATGGAATGCCCTGTCTGCCAATGTAGTTAACACAGACACATTAGGAGCACTTAAACAGTCCTTGGATAAGCACATGGATGATGATGGGAATGTGTAGGGGGATGGGCTTAGATTAGTTCACAGGTCGGTGCAGCATCAGTGTACAATATACAATATACAACAAATTATTTTTATAAATTTTCTGCACTGTATTGTTCTATATTTTATGTTTGGAAGGTGCTGTCTGAGGATCTTTGGTGAATTTCAGCATGTAGATGGTACACACTGCTGCTACTGAAGGTCAACGGTGAAGTGAGTGCATATTTGTGAAAGTGGTGCCAATCAAGGGGCTGCTTTGTCCTGGATGGTATCACTACCCTGAGGAATTCCTGTTGGTATAATGTGAATAGTTTCAAAATTATTCACCTCGGTAGTTCAAAAATAAAAGTTTTTTTTTAAAATGGGGAAAGGCTGGAAATCATGGGTGCCTGGAAGGATTTGGATCTACTTGTCCTTCCCAAAAAACTGGCATAAAGATGCAACAAGCAAATATCAAGGCAAAGCACATATTGCCTCCATCATAATGGGACTTGAGTAAAGGAGTAAGGGTGAATTGCTGTAATTGAATAGGGCCTATATTAGATTGTGTACAGCTTTGGGTTCCTAACCTAAGGAAGGATGTTATTATTATGAGGGAATGCAATGGAGGTTCACCCGATTAATCCCTTGCTGGTGGGATTGTTTTATTAGGGATTGAGGAAACTGGATCTGTTGACTTTAGGATATTGATGAACAAGAAGTATCATTGAAGCTTATAAAATTCTTGCAGACCCATGACTTCTAACCGCTGAGTCTAAGTTAAAAAGAGATATCAATCTCATTTCTCAATGGCGTTGAAGGTTACGTGAATTGTACGAAGAAGTGACTAATAATCAACCATGAACTTTTTGAATTTTGGAACAAACGTCAATGGGTGAAATGACCTACTCCTGATCCTAATTCCATCGTATCTATGTACTTTAAGTGTACATACAGCTGTGTGCAAAAACACTGATGTATAGTGATGTCCGATCACATGGACAGTCAGGATTGCAGATGCTGGAAGTCAGAGTCGATAGATGTGAAGCTGGAAGAGCACAGTGGGTCAGACAGCATCCAAGGAGCAGGACAGTCAATGTTTCAGGCCAAATTTCAGCCACAGTAAAATACCCCCACCATATAATTTTACTTTGTGGAAGTCATGGACCAGGACAATCAATATTGGAGAATGGACACCGGGCACATGGGCTACACTAACTGTTTTGTCAGACACCCTTACATTGGCTGAGGAAGATTACTTTACAATCTTTATCCTTCCAAAAGTACAGGCCAGGACTAATCAACCTCACTATGAAAGGCTAGTTTCGGAGAACATTATGACACAAAATAAACAAATTGTTAAAATACTGTATGTTGTCTGTAACTGCTATATTGCCTACTTAACCGGGGAAGCTGCACATTTCTCAATATGTGCTTAAGACACACATGGTCTCTTTTACAAACACAGACTGTGTGATCTGCCTGTAGAAATGACCCTGATCCCTACTTTGCTTGCCGTTTCAATAAACCACTTGGTCTATGCTAGCATTTCTATCCTTGGCCTGTTGCTATGTTTCAATAAACATAACACAAGCTCAAGGAACACACCTCTCTTTCTGCTTAGGCACTTTATAGCCTTGAGGTCTCAGTATTGAGTGCAATAGCTTCAGAAACAGATTGCAAGATGCCTGTTCTTCATTGTGTTTTACATCCTCCCCCATCCACGTCCTTCCTATATTTGTGTCTTGTTTACTTTACACTAAGTAAAAATGACCACTTCTTTTCCTTTCACACCTTAATTTACATCCTTTTTCATCTTTCTTTCTTTTCTCCACTGTGAGAAACGAAGCTCACTGTTCAATAATTTCAGTCCAAGTCAAATTCTGAAGCAGTCTTTATTCATACGGACTTGCAAGCCGGGGTGGCCACAATGTAGTCACACCTGATCAGGGGGTTACATTACAATTTATACAGTTCAGTTGAGTCTCTTGGTACTCCCCTTTTACCTCATACGTGATAGTTGTATTGCTCTGTGTAATTGCTAATCTAATCGATTTACCACATCTGTCTATGGCCTGTTGTTGGCGTGTAACCATCCCCCTTGATAGCTGAGTCTTATTACTTTTGCTGACACAACACTGGGTCTTATTTGGTTATCTTGAACATACTAACTCCCTATGTGCATGACAATTGCAACTGTCATGTCAGTACATCTGTTTCTGCCAGTCGACCATCTCCCTTTACAGTGAGTTATTTTTTGGGATACACCCACGTGATTCCGCCTTGCGATTTTTGCAGAAGCAAGTACAGCTACTTGTAAATCTTTGTGCAAGCATATCTAGCTTAATATATACCACCCCCTCCCCCATGACTTAGCCTTGTGGTTTTTTCAGAAACAACAAACTTCACAAGTGCTTCTCACATCCACCAATAACAATTCCTTTGTCCATTGCATTGGCCTCTATGCCATCTTCCCTCTTGCTCCCTCTCTGCCTCTATCAAAAGTATAAAAAAGTACTTATTTTCCAACAACTCACAGTTCTGAAGAAGAGTCATAACAGACTAAAAACACTTACTCTGTTTATTTATCCACATGCTGCCAGACCAGCTGAGTTTCTCCAGCAATTTGATTTTTGTATTTTTCCAATACAGCAGCCACAGTTCTTTGTTTTATTGATCATCTTTTAATCAGCCCTCTATCATGTCTACCATTTTTCTGTTTGCACTGAATTCACTTGTTTTGTAGTCTGCATTATTTTTGTAACTTTTAATTTTATCCACTGTTGAATTTATTTAGGCTTGTGCATTCGTTGTCCTTGCCTGGTGTGCTGTGACCATCATTGCTCGATGGTCATGTTGCTTTCTTGCTCTGTCTTCTCAATTCAATTTATCACACCTCTTCAAACTCAAGTCCTAACATCCACTATTTAGCTTATTACCCTCCTGTCTCTCTACTTTGTTATCATCATGCACTATCTACTCAGCATGTCTGGTTGAAAATGGTTACAAACGTTTCAGCTGTGTCTTTTGCACTAATGTGGAATTATTTTTGGAGTTTCCTCCTTATGTTAGTTGTTTAATTTACCCAATGCCACTCACAGCTGGTGTAGCAGAACCACAGAGCTTTGGTTTGATTTATTGGTGGATCACATAGTCCTACCTATTTTATGCTGCTTCTGCTATTTGTGCAATGTGGTAGCTTCACCAGTCTGGTACCTCACTTGAAAGTATGCTTGGTGGTGCTCTTGTATACTCTCCTGCATGTCTAATGCACCAGGGTTGAGGAGTTCTGGCTTGATGTTAATGTTAGAGTGGTTGATAAGCTGGAAAATAAGGTTACAGACTCCGGTTGAGCCTCATGAATGCCTAGTTTTGATCTGTTTGAAATCTATCCCATTTAGTCTGTTTGAGAGTGTCACGCAACACAGTGAAGGGTAACCTCAAATTACAGATTAAAATCCAAAAAGACAATGTGATGGTCACACTTACCTACTTCCTGTCATGGTTAGATGCAGCTGTGACAAGCAGACTGGTGAGGACAATACCAAGTAGGTTTATTTCTTTCTGGTTCCCTCAGTACCTGCTACCGGTTCAGTCTAGCAGCTTTGTTCTTCTGAAGTATTGCTTTTGAGTTACTCTTGATTGTCAATATCTAAGTCCTCAACCCAGATTAATTTTCTGTCTTTGTGCTTCTCCCTGTTGATGTTGAAAATTGAGCTCTGCTGATTCATCAGTTGAGAGATGGCGAGGGGTAGTAGGTGGTAATCACCAGGCAGTTTTCTTGAAACTGTTCCACCTGATGGTATGGCAATTATCATGGAGGATTTTAATCTACATGTCGATTGGTCAAACCAGCTCAGTCAGGATAGCCACAAGGAGGGGTTTGTTGAGAGTATTCGTGATAGTTTTCTTGAACAGTATGTAATGGAATTGACGAGGGATCAAGTTATCCTAGATCTGGACCTATGTAATGAGACAGGAATAACTAATGGCCTCATAGTTTGGGATCCTCTTGGAAGGAGTGATCACAGTATGGTTGAATTTAGAATACAGATGGAGAATGTAAAGATAAAATCCAACACCAGGGTCCTGTGCTTAAACAAGGGAGGCCACAATAGGATGAAGGAGAACTTGGCTAAAGTCGACTGGAAACAAAGAATTTATGGTAGGACAGTTGACGAACAATGGAGGACTTTCAGAGCAATTTTTCAAAGCACTCAACAAAAATATATTTCAGTGAAAAGAAAGCACTGTTGGAAAAGAGGTAATCTGCCTTGGGTGTCTCAGGAAATAAGGGAGGTTATCAAATTGAAAAAGAAGGCATTCAAAGTGGCCAAGATTAGCAGGAAACTAGAAGATTGGGAAAGCTTTAAAGGTCAACAGAAAACCACGAAAAGAGTGATAAAGAAAACACAGAACAGAGAAAGAACTAGCACAATATAAGGCAGACAGCATAGATTTTTATAAATATATAAAACAAAAAAGAGTGGCTAAAGTAACGCAAGCCCTTTTGAGGATGAGAGAGGAGCATTTAGTTATGGGATATGATGAAATGGCCAAGGTATTGAAAAGGTATTTTGTGTCAATCTTCACAGTGGAGTACATGAATAAAATGACATAATTGACAAAGAGACTAAGGTTGGTGAGGACCTGGAAACGATCATTATGACAGAAGAGGTCGTGTTGGGCAAGCTAATGGAGCTAAGGATAGACAGGTTTCCTGGCCCTGATGGATTGCATCCCAGGGTACTAAAAGAGATGGTGGGAGAAATAGTAAGTGCATTTGTGGTAATTTTCTAAAATTCACTGGTCTCTGAGGCAGATCCCGCAAATGTGATGCCACTGTTTAAAAAGGGAGGTAGACAAAAGATGGAGAATTATAGACTGGTTAGCTTAACTTCAATAGTGGGGAAGATGCTTGAATCTATTATCAAGGAAGAGATAGCAAGGCATCTAGCTAGACATAGTTGGGCAGACGCAGCATGGGTTCATGAAGGGGAGGTCATGATTAACTAATCTTTTGAAATTCTATGAAGACATTACGAACATGGTGGACAACGGGGACCCAATAGATTTGGTGTACCTAGATTTTCAAAAATCCTTCAAAAAGGTGCCATATAAGAGGCTGCTGTGTAAGACAAAGATACATGGCGTTACAGGTAAAGTATTAGCATGGATCGAGGATTAGTTTGCTTCCTGTTAGCTAAGTGTGGGGACAAGTGAGTGCTATTCTGGTTGGCGATCAGTAGCTAGTGGTGTGCCTCAGGGATCAGTATTGGAACAATTATTCACAATTTACATAGATGATTTGGAGTTGAGGATCACGTGTAGTGTGTCAAAGTTTGCAGATGACACTAAGACGAGTGGCAGAGCAAAGTGTGCAGGGGATTGTGAAACTTTGCAGAGGAACATAGATACTTTTGAGTGGGTAAAGGTCTGACAGATGGAATACAATGTTAATGTATATGAAATTATCCACTTTGGTAGGAGTAACAGTAAAAACAGTATTATTTGAATGGTAAATAAGTTACAGTATGCTGCAATGCAGAGGAACCTAGGTGTCCTTGCACATAAGTCACGAAATGTTGGTCTGCAGGTACAACAGGTAATTAGGATGGCAAATTGAATTTTGTCCTTCATTACTAAAGGGATTGAGTATAAAAGCAGGGAGGTATTTGAGGTTTGTCCTCATCTCCCTGTAAAATGGTCAAACGGTAGGGTTTGGGGCCGAGCTTTGCTGCTCCTTTCCCTTGTAAAATTGCTGTCTCTTGTACAGCTGTAAATGTTTATTGTAAACTGTTTTGTAATTTGTTTAATAAAATTAAAAGCAGGGAGGTTATATTGCAGCTGTACAGGGTGCTGGTGAGGCTACACTTGGAGTACTGTGTGCAGTTTTGGTCTCTTTACTTGAGAGAGGATGTACCTGGCACTGGAGGGGGTGCAAAGGAGGTTGATTCTGGAGTTCAAGGGGTTGGCTTATGAGGAGAGACTGTGGACTGGGATTATATTCATTGGAATTTAGAAGATTGAGGGGCTATCTTACAGAAACATATAAAATTATAAAAGGAATGGAGAAGCTAGACATAGAGAGGATGTTCCCACTGACGGGTGACAGCAGGACAAGAGGGCAGAGCCTCAATATTAGGGGGAACAGATTTAGGACTGAATTGAGAAGGAACTTCTTCACCCAGAGGGCTGTGAACCTGTGGAATTCCCTGCCCAGCTAAATGTTTTTTTAAGCTAAGAAAGATTTTTCTGAACAATTAAGGGATACGGTGAGAGGGCGGGTGATTGGAACTGAGGCCACAAAAAGACCAGCCATGATCTTATTGAAGTGCAGAGCAGGCTTAAATGGCCAAATGGCTTACTCCTGCTCTTATGATGCTCTAATGTTCTTATGATGCCGTGATGGGTTTGATGTTGAGAAGATTAAAGATTTAATGTAAAGGCCTTTACAGACAACTTAGTTTGTTATGACCAAGCACAGTTTTTTTTTTCTCTTACCATTTGGTTGTAGTTGGCTGAATTCCCTTTCTTTCAGGCAATGAGGTAGATTCCAATCGGGAAAGGTAAAGATGACTTCTGTTGGGTTTTCAGCTCTTACACTTTGCTGAGATGAGGCACAAAAAACAGCAAGGAACAATGGTCTCCTGCTTCTCAGGTAGTCTCAATCACTCTAACAGTGCGTTCAAAAATACAATTGTCTTTTTCCATTCACAAACTACCTATGTGATTTCTTTCTGAGGGTTCTTCAGACTATAGGACTCCCTCCCAGTTTCTCACAGGTGAAAAGTGTTGCTGTTATGCCCAGTGTCTTTTCCTTAGCCCAGCGCCCATGTTTAAAAAACACAACCCAGGCCCACTCAGCTTCTACCCTCATTATAGGACAAAAAAACCTAGAAGGATAGGGATAACAGTTAGGTCAGAACACCAACGTGCACAAACTCTCCTCCAAACTTTTCATCATCCTGACTTACAAACAATATTCCTTTAAAGCTGTATGGGCATTGGGAAGTCCCATGCATGTTGAATAGCATGCTGTCCACTTCTGGAAGTCACTGCTATGCTTACAACTTGGAGGTCCATGCAAGACCAAGTAAAATTAGGGTGAACACTGCTTGGAACCTTGTCATCATTCTTTTACTGTCATTGGGTCAAAATCTTAGAACTCCCTCACTAGTAGCATTGTATGTGCACCTGTGCCACATGTACTATAACACAACTAACTTCAGAAGGCAATTAACAATACATGATAAATGCTGGCTTAGCCAGTCACACCCAACTGTTATGAATGAACAAAAGCATTTATAAGTCCATGGGATCTTCTTTAAAAATTAGTACTTAGATCACAGCTCTTCATACTGAAATTTAATGCAGAACATATGCCTGATAATTTGTATACAGCAAGCTCCCATAAACAGCAGTGAACTATACCAAACAATAATCTTTATTTAGTCAGATTATTGGGAATAGGTATAATAGAGGGCATTGTGAAAAGTCTCAAATAGAGACAAAATACTGTAAATGCTGGAAATCTGCAACAAACACAGCAAAGCAGGTCTGTCTGAGAAACATTTCGATTCTGGTATGACTGTTCTTCAGAACTTTTCTGAAGAAGAATCAAACTGGCCTTGAGTATTTAATGTTTCTCCGTCTGTGGATGCTGCCAGACCTGCTGAGTTTCTCCCATAACGAAATGCAGTCAGTTCTTCCAAATAGTTACAAAGAGATCTTTTAATTGCAACTGAAAAGAATGGAGACTTGGTCATCAGCGCATCTGAAAGATAGATTCTTTTTCTTAAGACCTTAAGAATTAAAACATAAGTTGTATGTTGCAGGACTGAGCAATATTGGTTGGAAAAGGACAGAAATAATGCAATTCACTATTGTACAATTAAGAATGTGGCATTAGTACCTTTTCCTTTTATTCTTTTTTGCTGAGAATATTTCTTTGTCAAAACAGATCAATATTAAAACAAACTGTAGAATGATACAGTACTGAAGGGCATTTGGCCCAAAGTAACTCTCCTGGATCTTTGAAGTCCATGATATTTGATAACCAAAAATATATGCATTATATAAACAGAATGTAACATATCTTTAGTGAGATAATTCTGATGCTGAACAGCCTGGTTCTCGGTGTGTATCTCACTTGTAAGTATCATAACAACTATACACACATTTAATGGGAATTGAAAGTTAGCTTGCCTTTATAGAGTCAGTCTTTCTTCAGACTGTTTAGGTTCTCCTAATTAATAACAACTATTATATGATAGAACAGAATTTATGAACAGAAACACTATTTTAAGCCATTGAAGTGCAGCAGATTCGCAGTGGTTATGTAGTCCATGTTATTCTTGGCCTATAATGTAAAACACAGAAGAGCTCATTAAGTTGTGCAACATTTATCACTTGGAAGAATGGCCAACTGCAAGAACATTGCAGCTTTGAGCAAAAGCAGATAAATTTTCCACTAATTAACATTTTGCCACCCATCTTGCTTTCTGCCACTGGTTCTCCCATTTCTCAACTAGCTGGTTTGGCTCCCAATCCACCAGCACCATCAGTTTAAAATTCTCATCAGTGTTCAAACTCATGGTCTTACCCTTCTCCCTGCAAGAACCACCCCGAGCTGTATAATCCTTCACAATCTCCGAGCCCCTCAAATTCTCTAGCCTGTTTTACATTCTCCATTTTCGCCACTAGTAGATGCCCTCTAAGATACGGAGGTGCCAAGATTTGGGATTCCTTCTGTAAAGCTCTCTGCCACTTCATAAAATTTTCCTTTGAGATGCTCCTTGAAAGCTACCTCACTAAGCCTTTGATCATCTGTCCTGTGTTGTTTCACACCAAATTTTGTCACCATCATATCTTATTATACCATGTTGCTATATAAATACAAGCTAATATTGTTGTTGCCTGCCTGTAATTAATTCCACCACTCATATACCCTCTATTATTGCACCTGTCCTAATTGTAATTCTGTAGTACTGATCATAGACAGCATTTTTTTTAGATTACTTACAATGTGGCTGCTTGGCAGGAACAGGCCAACAAGTCCACACCGACGCGCAACCCACCCATACCCCTATACCCAACACTATGGACAATTTAGCATGGTCAATTCACATGACCTGCACATCTTTGGAGATGTGGGAGGAAATTGGAGCACCCAGAGGAAACCCTCGCAGACACAGGGAGAGTGTGGAAACTCCACACAGTCAGTCGCCTGAAGCAGGAATTGAACCCAGGTCTCTGTCGCTGTGAGGCAGCAGTGCTAACCACTGTGCCACCCACAACCACTAGAAGGGAGAGTAATGTGAAGAACGACATGGCTGGGACTGGGGTCAACTACTTGCCACACCCACTTCCTACCTGTAAGTATGATGGACATTTATCTAATGTATCTTCTCCTTTTAGCAATTGTTCTTAAAGTCTGGCAGTGACTCCTGTGATGGGTTTGAAATGCAAAATAATTGTGTGTGTGTGTGTGTGTTTATGAGGTTGGAGTGTGGCGTGCTTGCTCTGTGCTTTAGTTCAACGTAAGTGCCTAACTTACTCTCTCCCAAGCTGTTAAGGCCAGATCAACATGAGGAAGATTTAAATGCAAGCTTGCTGGTGTTGACACAATATTTAAAATATAAGGCAATTATCAAGGCTATAAAAAGGCAAACGAGGTTTAAGGATTCAGTTCCAGAGGGATGGAATGGAGAAGCAGGAAAATTACAGGTTAGAGAGGCATTGGAAAAGATTCAGTAAGGTTTTGTTGGAATGACATAACTGACAGATTTAACCTATCAGTACAGATTGAACAACTTGGGGTATTTTTCTTGAGAAAAGAAACAAAGTGTGATCTCATCAGAGTCTTTAAGATTACGAAAGGTTTGATTCAGCTAAGCAGAGAGCTGATATTTCCTTTTATGAATGAAACAAGGTCTAGGAAGCACAAATGTGACAAATTTTAATAAAAGGAATAGAGATTAAAGAAAGAAAATAAATCCTGTTCTATAATTTCATAAAGTTGAATGATTTTCTGGTCCTGAAGAAATGTTAAATGTTGCATTGAAGCATATTATCAACTATTCATCTGTGTGCCTATAGCCATTAAGTCGTATTTCATAATAGTTACCTTAACTTGTATTACCATTCCCTGATGCTCTGAATTACTTTTTCCATCGCTTTCCAGTATCCAGGCCCCTTCTGAACTTTCCTGGGAAAAAGGAACCACTTTTCTTCCCAGCAAATTCGCACAACCACAGTTTTGCCGTCAAAGATGCCTTGGTGATCAATATCGATCGTCTTATTCTGTGCATTCGTCACCTTCTCCAATAGAATCACAGCACATATGTCTTTCCTTTTCAACATTTGCTTCTCTGTCATGGAAATAACATGAATTAGTTCTTTCCCATTTATATGTTTTTTTTATAGATTTTTTTAATTAGAGACTTAACATTTTTACAAGTTTACCGAGATAAACAAAACTCTCAAGTACAAACATTGATATACAATTAAATCTTAAATATATAATAACCAAAATTTAACAAAAGAAAAATACCGAGAAAGAAAAAAAACAAAACTCAACTAACTACTAACCTAACCTACAGCTAACCAGAGTGTATATTTAAGTCACTTACATTATTCAAATAAGAGAAAGAGAAAAAAAACAAAAAAAACAACGGATAACACAGAACTTGGGTAGTGAGATACATGCTCGGAATGTGTTAACATCAAATGTAACAAAACCCGTATTCATGCGGGATTCCTCTCCCAAGGGGCCTCGGACCATCCAGGTTCGTAATCTCAATTAAATAAAAGCCCTTGTTAGGATAGCCGAAATAACTGTATTCATATAATTCAAGAAGGGTTGCCATATTTTATAAAATAATTCGGTCTTTCAGTGCACCATATTTATCAGGAAGTCAAGGGGAATACATTCCACAATTAATCTGTGCCAATTTGAAAGTCCAGGCGGGCCCTCAGCCACCCAGTTCACCAAAATATGTTTCCTTGCACAGAAAGAGAGAATAGAAAATAGTCTCTTCCCATGCATATCCAGGGAGGGTAAGTTCGAAAAGCCCAAAAGGAGAGATACAGGGTCCACTTTAATATCTGTTCCTAAAATTTCTGTCAGGGTACTTGCTACTTTAATCCAATATCTACGGATCTTATGACAAGTCCATAGGCAATGTACAAGAGTGCCCACCTCTATTTTACATTTGGAACACATTGGAGATGCTCCTGCCTTAAATTTTGCCAATCGATCTGGTGCTATATGGGCCCTATGAAGTATCTTCAGCTGGATAGCCTGGGTTCTGTTACAGATGGTGATTCTCCTGGCGTTTTCTCAAATGTCATTCCACGTTTCTATAGCAATTTCTAGTCCCAATTCCTGATCCCATGTTTTAAGCAGATTGTCCATATCTCCCGATACTTCATCATGTAGTAAATGATAAATAGTACTGATGGAGGATACCCCCACTGGTCATTGTACTCTACATTCTCTATCTGATTTATAAAGACTATCTAATAACGTTGTCTTCTTCTGTATATAATCTCGAATTTGGAAGTATCGATAGAGTCTCCATTAGGTAATCCGAATTTCTGACGCAGCTGTTCAAAAGATATCAGGACCCCATCTTTAAATAGGTCCCCTAGACATGAGATACCCCTGTATCTCCAGAATTTAAAAGTGGTGTCTGTAAACCCCGATTGGAATCCCCTTGCTCCCACTATCGGCGCATAGGGGGATGTTTCATGTAAATTAACCTCATTTTACGGCATTATATTCCAAGCTTTAATAGTGTTTAGTATTATAGGGTTTTTACAGTGATCTGCAATGATTTTCCTCTTGTCTGAAAATAAAAGGTTAATAAGTGGGCATTTTACTTGAGAAGCCTCGATGCCCAGCCAGATTGATTGTGGATCAGACAAGACCCAATCAGCTATGTAACTTAATAGGGAACTTAACTGATATTTCCTAAAATATGGGAAGTCCAATCCTCCCCTTGCCTGTGGCAGCTGTAGCTTCTTCAGCTTAATGAGGGGCCGTCTATGATTCCAGGTAAAGGAACCCAGCCAGCCATATAACTTACGTAGAGCCACCCTCGGCAGCATCACCGGGAGCATTCTCATAGGGTATAGGAGACGGGGCAGGACATTCATTTTAATTAGTGCTATTCTACCCAGCCAGGAAATTGGAAGGTCTCCCCATCGCTGAAGGTCCTGCCTTATCTTTTCCAGTAAATGCACAAAGTTAGTCTTGTATAACTGACCAAATACTGGGGTGATAAAAATGCCTAAATATACGAAACCCTCCAGGGACCAACGAAAGGGAAAATGGGATCCGTCCACTAATGGGGTATCATAGCAAGGCCACCCATTGGCATAACCTCCGATTTTGAGAAATTAATTTTATAGACTGAGAATGCGCTAAATGTATTAATAACTTGGATTTAGCGAGGTACGGACATCAGAGGATTACAGAGGAATAGAAGAACATCATCTGCGAAAAGGGTAATTTTATGTTTACCTGTACCAATCCTTGGGGCCGTCATATTAAGATCAACCCGTATAGCTTCTGCTAGTGGTTCAATTATTAGCGTAAATAACAATGGCGAGAGAGGACATCCCTGACGGCAGCCCCTACCCACACTGAAGCTATCCGAACCTAATCCATTGGTAACCACAACTGCTTTGGGATCACTATACAATGTTGAGACCCATTTGGTAAACACCTTTCCAACGCCAAACCTTTCCAATGTGTAAAACAAATATGACCATTCAACCCTATCGAATGCCTTTTCCACGTCTAATGAAACTACTACTCCTGGTATCTTTCCCTGATGGCAGACTTGAATCATATTCAAAACCCTTCTAATATTATTGGATGATCTATGGCCCTTAATAAACCCCGTCAGATCCTCCTTTATGATGTGTGGCAGTACCCTTTCTAGCTTCAATGCTAACATTTTAGAAAGGATTTTAAAATCTACATTTAGCAAGAATATTGGTTTGTATGACGTACAATCTTCTGGATCCTTTCCTTTTTTAAAGATAAGAGAGATATTTGCCTCTTTCAGTGAAGGCGGGAGACAGCCCTGACTATATGCATAGCTTTCCATGTCCATAAGCGGACCAGCCAATATTTCTGTAAATTCTTGATAGAATTCAGCTTGAAAACCATCTGGGCCCGGTGCCTTACTGCTCTGAAGTTGCCTGATTGCATCAAGTATTTCTTGGACTGTTAGGGGAGCATTTAAGACCGATACCTGTTCCGGAGTTAGGCCCGGAAAGGTCAAATTTTTTAAAAATGATTGCATCCTCCTAGTCCTGTCTTCACAATCCTGTGATTTATATATATCAGAATAAAATTTTCTAATGATTGCATTAATCCTTTTATGATCATGAGTCCAAATACCCGTACTTTCCTTGATAGATGTGATAGTTTGAGGGGCCTTTTTGTTCTTTGCAAGAAATGTTAAGTATCTACCTGGTTTGTCGCCAAATTCATATAACCTTTGTTTGGAAATAATATTTCCCTCTTAGCCGTTTGGGTAAGCGTGGTGTTTAGAGCTATCCTAAGGGCCGTAATCCTTTGTAATTTGATGATAGAAGGTCAATCAGCGAATGCTGTTTCAGCTGCTTTGAAGTGAGTTTCGAGCAGACGCTGTTGTTCTCCCTGTAATTTTTTCTGGGTCGCTGAGTAGGAGATGATCAAACCTCATGTGTAAGCTTTGATGGTCTCCCACATCATTGATGGGTTGCTAGTCGTACCTAAATTAATTTCTAAAAAAGTTTTAAACTCTTGAGAGAAGTACTTTACAAATTTACTATCTTTCATTAGGAAGGGGTCCATACGCCAATGCCAAGGGGATGTCCTGTTGTTCCTTGCCTTGATTTCCATATATACAGCAGCATGGTCAGAAATTGCTATACTACCTATTTTACAGGATGATATGGAATTTAAAAAAATCGAGGGGGCAAAAAACACATCAATTCTGGTATGACACTGATGTGAATTGGAGTAAAAAGAAAAATCTCTGCCCTGTGGATGAAGATATCTCTATACATCTACTAATTCTAATTCTTCGTTCAGATCCACCAATTGTCTTGGTCTGGGAGATACTCTTGCAGTACTCTTGGGAATCCTATCTATTTCTGGATCTACAATACAATTAAAGGCTCCCCTATAATTGTATGACGGGCACCAAGAGCCATCAATTTTGAGAAGGCTTCCGTTATAAATTTAAAGAGGTGTTCCGGGGGGCAGTACAAATTTAAAATCTCATATTCCTCTCCATTTCTAAGGGCTTTAATCAGAATATATCGTCCAGATTCATCTTTTATCTGATTTAGGATTTTGAAAGGGAAATTCTTCCGAATAAGAATAACAACTCCCCTACTTTTTGAGCTAAAAGAAGAAAAAAAGGCCTGATCAAATCCACCCTGTCGTAATTTCAAGTGTTCTTTATCCAACAGGTGTGTCTCCTATAGGAGAGCTATATCAACTCTTTCTTTCCTGAGATTTGATAATATTTTCTTCCTTTTGACTGGTGAATTACTCCCCTTGACATTCCAGGTGCACCACTTATCCCATTTATATGTTTGTATTGCAATTATTTCAATGTCCCAGATTATGATTAAAGAATCACCTGACAATACAATGCAAAAAGTTTTTCAGTCCATCATGCGTGTACCAGCTCTTCTGAAGAGTTCTTAAATTAATCCCACTTTTCCATCTATTCACACTCCAAAGCAATTTAAATTAAGCCCTTTAAGTGTTTATTTAATTCTCTTTAGAACTTTACAATTGAGTCTGTTTCCACTGCCTTGAAAGACAGTGAATTCTAGATAATTCATGATGTATAAATCCTACTTAGCAGATGGAATGTTGTATGTCTGCATTGGCTCTTTGAAATAGCAATCCTCTTTTTATTTTGTCATTTGTGTGACATGGGTGTTATTGGCTGGGCCGGCATTTATTGCCCGGCCTTAGTTGTCCTTCAGAAGGTGATAGCAAGTTGTTTTCTTGAACCGCTGCAGTCTACTTGCTGTGGGTTCACCTACAATGCTCTTAAGGAGGAAATTCCAGGCTTTTGGCCCAGCAAAACTAAAGGAATGGCAACTTATTTCCAAGTCAGGATGGTAAGTAGCTTGGAGGGAACTTGCAGGGGTCATTATCCCATATATCTGCTACCTTTTTCCTTCCAGATGAAAATGTTTGTGGCTGTCTCAGAATCTTTAGTAAATATCTGCAGGGTATCATGTCTACAGTATACACTGCTGCTACTGAGCATCATTGGTGGAGGGAGTAGATGCTTGTGTATTTCATGCTGATCAAGCAGGCTATTTTGTCAATGGTGGACAGACTTTGGGAAGTAAGGTCAGTCACTTCCCACAGTATTTATGTGTCTATGCAGTGTTTATATAGCCAGTTCAGTTCTGCTCATTAGTAACCCTCAGGATGTTGATAGTGGGAGATTCAGTGATGGTAACACCATTGAATATCAAGGATGATGGTTGAATTGTCTCTTAGTGGAGATGGCCATAGTCTGGCATTTATGTGGCACAAAGATTACTTGCCCCTTGCCTGCCCAAGCCTGGATATTGACCAGATCTTTACATTTGAACATAGACTGCTTCTGTAATTGAGGAATCGCAAATGATACTGAACACTGTACACTGTACAATCATCAACGAACGCCCTCACTTCTGATCTAATGATTGAGGAAAATTCATTGATGAAGCAGCTGAAGATGTTGGGTCTAGAAAACAGTCAATCAAATCGAACTTGTCACATGTACCAAAGCACAGCGAAAAGCTTTGTCTTGCGAGCAATACAGGCAGATCACATCGTTAAATAGCATAGATAGTAAATAATAGGTAAACAGCAGCAAAACAAAAACACAGGTACAGGCGAATGCTAAGAGTTTGTCAATCCATTGTGTATTCTAACAACAGTGGGGTAGAAACTGTTTTGAACCTGGGTGGTGCATGTGTTCAGGCTTCTGTACCTTCTCCCTGATGGTAGAGGTTGTGGAAAAGCATTGCCAGGGTGGGATGGATCTTTGAGAATACTGGTGGCCTTTCCTTGACAGCGGCTCTGGTAGATGGATTCGATAGATGGGAGGTTGGCCTTTATGATTGTTGGGGCCGAGTTTACCACTCTCTGTAGCTGTCTCCGATCTTAATGGTACAGTTGCCATACTGGTACTGATACATCCAGACTGAATGCTCTGATGTTGCACCTATAAAAGTTGGCAAGGTTGTTTGCCGTCATGCCAAATTTCCTCAGCTGCCTGAGGAAGAAGAGACGTTGTTGGGCCTTTGTAACCAGTGCACCCACATGAAGAGTCTAAGAAAGCTTGTTGTTGAAGACCACTCCCAGGAGCTTTACATTCATTCCACCTCTGTGCTGTTAATATGTAGGGGGGAATGAGTAACATCCCGCCGGAAATCAATAATGATTTCCCTGGTTTTGCTGGCATTGAGAGTTAGGTTGTTCACAGTGCACCATTTTTCCAGGTTTTCCACCTCCTGTTTGTAGTCTGTTTTGTCGCCATCTCAGATGTGACTGACTATGGTGGTGTCATCAGAGAAACTCTTGCAGAGATTCCCTGAAGCGGAGATGACTGACCTGTAACAACCACAACCATCTGCCCATGTACCAGGTATGATTCTAAACAGCAGAGAGTTTGCACAATGTTCAGCACCATTCACGACTCCTCAGGTACTGGAGCAGTCTGTGTTACAATGCAGCAAGAGCTGAATAATATTCATATTTGATCTGACAAGTGGTAAGTTCTATTCATGCCATACAAGTGTGAGGCGATTACCATCTCCAACAAAAGAGAATGTAACCATCTCCCCTTGCCATTCAATAGCATTACCATCATCTAATCCTCCACTATCAACATTCTTGGGGGTCAACCCTGACCAGTTAAACTGAGCTAAGCTGGCCATACAAATACAGGTGGCCATGGAATAACTGAGCAGCAAGGAATCCTGCAGCAAATAACTCACTTCCTGACTTTCCAAAACCTAGTCACTATCGACAAGGCACAGGTCAGTAGTGTTATTCTTCTCACTTGCCTGGATCATTGCAGCTCAACCAACACTCAAGAAACGTGACACCATCTAGGACAAAGAAGCCCGCTAATGGGCATTTCATCTACAAATATTCACTCTCTTTGCCGATGCTCAGTAGCAGAGTGTATACTTTCTTCAGTAAGAACAAAAGCAGAAGTCGACCATTCAGCCCATTGCATTTTTTGCCACCTTTCACTGCATTAATGGCTCAGCTGATGATCCTCAACTCCTTTCCTACCTTTTCCTTCTTCCCTTCGATTTCCTTACTGATTTAAAATTCTGTCTTTCTCTTCAAAGAATCTGCTGAAATACCTAGCCTGAAAATCCCTCTGTGGTAAAGAACTGCACAGATTCACAACTATGAGAAAATAAATTCTTCCTTATCTGTCTTCAATGTGTGATGTTTTATTCTGTTCTCTGACTCTAGACTGTCCCATAGAGGGAAGCAAGCTTTCTACATTTATCCTGTAAAACCTCGAAGAATCTTGTATTTTTCAATAGTGTTACTTTCATGCTCCTTTATTCCAATGACCACGGGAAGTTCCTCAATCCTTCCTCGTAAGACAGTCCCTTCAGGTGTGAGCTGAAACTGTGTTGCTGGAAAAGCGCAGCAGGTCAGACAGCATCCAAGGAGCAGGAGAATCAACGTTTCGGGCATGAGCCCTTCGTCAGGAATGAGGAAAGTGTGCCCAGCCAGCTAAGATAAAAGGTAGGGAGGAGGGACTTGGGGAAGGGGCGTTGGAAATGCAGTAGGTGGAAGGAGGTTAAGGTGAGGGTGATAAACCAGAGTGTGGGTGGGGGTGGAGAGGTCAGGAAGATAATTGCAAGTTAGGAAGGCCGTGCTGAGTTCGAGGGTTGGGACTGAGACAAGGTGGGGGGGGGGGGGGGGGCGGTGGAGGGGAAATGAGGAAACTGGAGAAATCTGAGTTCATCCCTTGTGGTTGGAGGGTTCCTAGGCGGAAGATGAGGCGCTCTTCCTCCAGTCGTCGTGTTGCTATGGTCTGGCGTTGGAGGAGTCCAAGGACCTGCATGTCCTTGGTGGAGTGGTTGGGTTGGTTGATCCAGGTGTCCCAGAGGTGTTCTCTGAAACGTTCTGCAAGTAGGCGGCCTGTCTCACCAATATAGAGGAGGCCACATCGGGTGCAGCTGATGCAGTAAATGATGTGTGTGGTGGTGCAGGTGAATTTGTGGCGGATATGGAAGGATCCTTTGGGGCCTTGGAGGGTAGTAAGGAGGGAGGTGTGGGCGCAGGTTTTGCATTTCTTGCGATTGCAGGGGAAGGTGCCGGGAGTGGAGGTTGGATTGGTGGGTGGTGTGGGCCTGACGAGGGAGTCACGGAGGGAGTGGTCTTTTCGGAACGCCAATAGGGGAGGGGAGGGAAATATATCCCTGGTGGTGGGGTCCGTTTGGAGGTGGCGGAAATGACAGCGGATGATACAATGTATACGGAGGTTGGTGGGGTGGTAGGTGAGGACCAGTGGGGTTCTGGCCTGGTGGTGGTTAGGGGGGGCAGGGCTCAAGGGCGGAGGAGCGGGAAGTGGAGGAGATGCGGTGGAGGGCACCATCAATCACGTCTGGGGGGAAATTGCAGTCTTTGAAGAAGTAGGCCATCTGGGTTGTACGGTATTGGAACTGGTCCTCCTGGGAGCAGATGCGGCGAAGGAATTGGGAGTATGGGATTGTGTTTTTACAGGGGCAGGGTGGGAGGAGGTGTAGTCTAGGTAGCTGTGGGAGTCGTCGGTTTATAATAAATGTCCGTGTTGATTGGTCGCCCGAGATAGAAATGGAGAGGTCTAGGAAGGGGAGGGAGGAGTCTGAGACGGTCCAGGTAAATTTGAGGTCGGGGTGGTCCACACCCCCCACCAACCCAACCTCCACTCCCGGCACCTTCCCCTGCAACCGCAAGCAATGCAAAACCTACACCCACACCTCCCTCCTTACTTCCCTCCAAGGCCCCAAGGGATCCTTCCATATCTGCCACAAATTCACCTGCACCTCCACACACATCATTACTGCATCTGCTGCACCTGATGTGGCCTCCTCTTAATTGGGGAGACAGGTCGCCTACTTGCAGAACGTTTCAGAGAACACCAACCAACCCAACCACCCCGTGGCTCAACACTTCAACTCCCCCTCCCACTCTACCAAGGACATGCAGGTCCTTGGACTCCTCCATCGCCAGACTATAGCAACACGACGACTGGAGGAAGAGCGCCTCATCTTCCACCTAGGAACCCTCCAACCACAAGGGATAAACTCAGATTTCTCCAGTTTCCTCATTTTCCCTCCCCCCCCACCTTGTCTCAGTCCCAACCCTCAAACTCAGCACCACCTTCCTAACCTGCAATTTTCTTCCCGACCTCTCCACCCCCATCCCCACTCCGGCCTATCACCCTCACCTTGACCTCCTTCCACCTATCGCATTTCCAACGCCCCTCCCCCAAGTCCCTCCTCCCTACCTTTTATCTTAGCCTGCTTGGCACATCCTCCTCATTCCTGAAGAAGGGCTCAAGCCCGAAACGTCGATTCTCCTGCTCCTTGGATGCTGCCTGACCTGCTGCGCTTTTCCAGCAACACATTTTCAGCTCTGATCTCCAGCATCTGCAGTCCTCACTTTCTCCTTCAGGTGTGATATCAACCGGATGAACCACCTCTGGATTGCCTTCAATTCCAGTCTATCTTTCCTAACATATGGGACTCAAAACTTTTCACAGTATTCTAGCTGTGGTCTGACTACTGCCTTGCATAATTTTAGCAAAGCCTGCCTAATTTTAGACTCCATTCCTTTGAAATTAAATCCGATATTCCATTTGCCTTCATTGTTACCAATTGAACCTGATGCTAGCTTTTTGTAATTCATGGAACATGACTCCCAAATCCCTTTCTTTTGTAGATTTTGCAGTATTTCTTCATTTAAATAATATTAGGCTCTTATATTCTTGCCACTAAAGTGCTCAACTTCATATTTCTCCACATTATGTTCCATCTGCCAAATTTTGGCCCACACACTTCACCTTTCTGTCTCTCTCTGCAGACACTATCATCCTCACTACGGGCCTTCCCATCCATTTTTGCATCATCTGCAAACCTATCCATAGTAGAGTATGTTCGTTTTCTTCATCTAAGTCATGATTGCATGTTTTAACTAATTGTGGCCCCTGCAATAATCCCTATACACATCACTTAGACAGGTTGTCATCCTAAGAATGTCCCCCTTATCCAATACTTTTTCCTATTCGTTAGCCAATCATCTACTAGCTGCAACATCTTGGGCTCTTTTTGAACAGCCTCATGTGTTGTACTTTGTCAAATGCCTTCTGAAAATACAAATATATTACATCCATTGCTTCCTGCATATTACCTCCTCAAAGAATTTTGAGTAAATTTGTCAGTCACGATTTCCCCTTCATGAAGCCATTCTGGCTCTGCTTGATCATCCTGGTATTTGTAAATGCTCTGCTATCATGTCCTTTCTAGTAGATTCTAACATGTTCCCAATCATAGACATTAAGCTAACTGTCTATAGTCATCTGTTTTATGTCTTCCTTTTTAAATAGAAATGTTACATAGGCAGTTTTCCAATTCTCTGGGACTCTTCCAGAATCTAAGGATTCCTGGAAGATTACCATGAGTTTATACACTATCTCTGTAGCTATTTCCTTTAATGTCCTAGGATCCATTACATCAGATACACCGCTGAAGCCAAACGCCAACTCGAGGACACCTCTTCCTACCGCCCCCTCAACCATGACCCCACCCCCCCATCACCAAACCATCATCTCCCAGACCATACAGAACCTCATCACCTCAGGAGATCTCCCACCCACAGCTTCCAACCTCATAGTCCAGGAACCCCGCACTGCCCGGTTCTACCTCTTTCCCAAGATCCATAAGCCTGACCACCCTGGCCGACCCATTGTCTCAGCATGCTCCTGCCCCCTGAACTCGTTTCTACCTACCTTGACACTGTCCTATCCCCCCCTAGTCCAGGAACTCTCCACATATGTTTGAGACACCACCTACACCCTCCAACTCCTCCAAGACTTCCATTTCCCCGGCCCACAACGCCTCACCTTCACCATGGATCTCCAATCCCTCTACACCTCCATCTGCCATGACCAGGGCTCCAAGCCCTCCATTTCTTCCTCTCCCGATGTCCCCAACAGTACCCTTCCACCGACACTCTCATTCATTTGGCTGAACTGGTCCTCACCCTTAACAATTTCTCCTTCGAATCCTCCCACTTCCTCCAGACCAAAGGGGTAGCCATGGGGACCCGTATGGGCCCTAGCTATGCCTGTCTCTTTGTTGGCTACATAGAACAGTCGATCTTCCGTAATTACACCGGCACCACTCCCCACCTCTTCCTCCGCTACATTGATGACTGCATTGGCGCCACCTCGAGGGGAGGTTGAGCAAATCATCAACTTCACCAACACCTTCCACCCTGACCTTAAATTTACTTGGACCATCTCCCTCCCCTTCCTGGACCTTTCCATCTCCATTGGTGACCAACTTGATACCAACATTTTTTACAAACCCACCGATTCCCACAGCTACCTGGATTACACCTCTTCCCACCTTACCTCCTGCAAAAATGCCAAACCGTATTCCCAATTCCTCCGCCTCCACTGTATCTGCTCCCAGGAGGACCAGTTCCACCCACCCCCACCCTCCTCTCACTTATCTCTCCACACTGCAGGCTCTCTGCCTGTATTCCTGATGAAGGGCTTTTGCCCGAAACGTCAATTTTTCTGCTCCTCGGATGCTGCCTGAACTGCTGTGCTCTTCCAGCACCACTAATCCAGAATCTGGTTTCCAGCATCTGCAGTCATTGTTTTTACCTATCAGATACAGAGGACCTATTGACTCTACCTGGCACTTTTCTCTTGAGATATTTAATGTATTTATTTCCTTTTCACTTCATATGTTGAAAATTTAGTAATTTCGGAATGTATTAGTGTCTTCTATTGTAAAGGCTGATGCAAAATATTTATTCAACTCTCTGTCATTTCCCGGTTCCCCCCGTTGTTATTTCCTGAGCTCGTTCTTGAGGGAGCCAATGTTCATAGATTCATAGAGATGTACAGCATGGAAACAGACCCTTCGGTCCAACCCATCCATGCCGACCAGATATCCCAACCCTATCTAGTCCCACCTGCCAGCGCCCGGCTCATATCCCTCCAAACCATTTCTATTCATATGCCCATCCAAATGCTTCTTAAATGTTGCAATTGTACCAGCCTCCATCACATCCTCTGGCAGCTCATTCCATACATGTACCACCCTCTGCGTGAAAAAGTTGCCCCTTAGGTCTCTTGTATATCTTTCCCCTCTCACCCTAAACATATGCCCTCTAGTTCTGGACTCCCCGATCCCAGGGAAAAGACTTTGTCTATTTATCCTATCCATGCCCCTCATAATTTTGTAAACCTCTATAAGGTCAACCCTGAGCCTCCGACGCTCCAGGGAAAACAGCCCCAGCCTGTTCAGCCTGTCCCTTTAGCTCAGATCCTCCAACCCTGGCAACATCCTTGTAAATCTTTTCTGAACCCTTTTAATTTTCACAACATCTTTCCGATAGGAAGGAGACCAGAATTGCACGCATTATTCCAACAGTGGCTTAACTAATGTCCTGTACAGCCGCAACATGACCTACCAACACCTGCACTCAATTCTCTGACCAATAAAGGAAAGCATACCAAACACCTTCTTCACTATCCTATCTACCTGCAACTCTATTTTCAAGGAGCTATGAACCTGCACTCCAAAGTCTCTTTGTTCAGCAGCACTCCCTAGGACCTTACCATTAATTGTATAAATCCTGCTAAGATTTGCTTTTCCAAAATGCAGCACCTCGCATTTATCTGAATTAAAACTCCATCTGCCACTTCTCAGCCCATTGGCCCATCTGGTCCAGATCCTGTTGTAATCGGAGGTAACCCTCTTCACTGTCCACTACACCTCCAATTTTGGTGTCATCTGCGAACTTACTAACTGTACCTCTTATGCTCGCATCCAAATCACTTATGCAAATGACAAAAAGTAGAGGGCCCAGCACCGATCTTTGTGGCACTCCACTGGTCACAGGCCTCCAGTCTGAAAAACTACCCTCCACCACCACCCTCTGTCTTCTACCTTTGAGCCAGTTCTGTATCCAAATGGCTAGTTCTCCTGTATTCCATCAGATCTAACCTTGCTAATCAGTCTCCCATGGGGAACCTTGCCGAATGCCTTACTGAAGTCCATATAGATCACATCTACTGCTCTGCCCTCATCAATCTTCTTTGTCACTTCTTCAAAAAACTCAATCAAGTTTGTGAGACATGATTTTCCCTGCACAAAGCCATGTTGACTGTCCCGAATCAGTCCTTGCCTTTCCAAATACATGTACATCCTGTCCCTCAGGATTCCCACCAACAACTTGTCCACCACCAAGGTCAGGCTCACCAGTCTATAGTTCCCTGGCTTGTCTTTACCGCCCTTCTTAAACAGTGGCACCACGTTTGCCAACCTCCAGTCTTCCGGCACCTCACCTGTGACTATCGATGATACAAATATCTCCGTAAGAGGCCCAGCAATCACTTCTCTAGCTTCCCACAGAGTTCTCAGGTACACCTGATCAGGTCCTGGGGATTTATCCACCTTTAACTGTTTCAAGACATCCAGCACTTCCTCCTCTGTAATCTGGACATTTTGCAAGATGTCACCATCTATTTCTCTACAGTCTATATCTTCCATATCCTTTTCCACAGTAAATACTGATGCAAAATATTTATTTAGTATCTCCCCCATTTTCTGTGGCTCCACACGAAGGCCGCCTTGCTGATCTTTGAGGGGCCCTGTTCTCTCCCTAGTTACCCTTTTGTCCTTAATATATTTGTCAAACCCCTTTGGATTCTCCTTAATTCTATTTGCCGAAGCTATCTCATGTCCCCGTTTTGCCCTCCTGATTTCCCTCTTAAGTATACTCCTACTTTATACTCTTCTAAGGATTCACTTGATCTATTCTGTCTGTACCTGACATGTGCTTCCTTCTTTTTCTTAACCAAACCCTCAATTTCTTTAGTCATCCAGCATTCCCTATACCTACCAGCCTTCCCTTTCACGCTGACAGGAATATACTTTCTCTGGATTCTTGTTATCTCATTTCTGAAGGCTTCCCATTTTCCAGCCGTCCCTTTACCTGCGAACATCTGCCTCCAATCAGCTTTTGAAAGTTCTTGCTTAATACTGTCAAAATTGGCCTTTCTCCAATTTAGAACTTCAACTTTTAGATCTGGTCTATCCTTTTCCATCACTATTTTAAAACGAATAGAATTATGTTCGCTGGCCCCAAAGTGCTCCCCCACTGACACCTCAGTCACCTGCCCTGCCTTACTTCCCAAGAGTAGGTCACATTTTGCACCTTCGCTGGTAGGTACATCCACATACTGAATCAGAAAATTGTCTTGTACACACTTAAGAAATTCCTCTCCATCTAAACCTTTAACACTATGGCAGTCCCAGTCTATGTTTGGAAAGTTGAAATCTCCTACCATAACTACCCTATTATTCTTACAGACAGCTGAGATCTCCTTACAAGTTTGTTTCTCAATTTCCCTCTGACTATTGGGAGGTCTATAGTACAATCCCAATAAGGTGATCACCCCTTTCTTATTTCTCAGTTCCACCCAAATAACTTCCCTAGATGAATTTCCGGGAATATCCTCCTTCAGCACAGCTATAATGCTATCCCTTATCAAAAATGCCATTCCCCCTCCTCTCTTGCCTCCCTTTCTATCCTTCCTGTAGCATTTTTATCCTGGAACATTAAGCTGCCAGTCCTGCCCATCCCTGAGCCATGTTTCCGTAATTGCTATGATATCCCAGTCCCATGTTCCTAACCATGCCCTGAATTCATCTGCCTTCCCTGTTAGGCCCCTTGCATTGAAATAAATGCAGTTTAATTTATTAGTCCTACCTTGTCCCTGCCTACCCTGACTGTTTGACTCACTTCTGTTCTCAGCTGTACCCGTCTCAGATCGATCTCTTTCCTCACTATCTCCCTGGGTCCCACCCCACCTTATTAGTTTAAATCCTCCCAAGCAGTTCTAACAAATTTCCCTGCCAGTATATTAATCCCCTTCCAATTTAGGTGCAATCCGTCCTTCTTGTACAGGTCACTTCTACCCCAAAAGAGATTCCAATGATCCAAAAATGTGAATCCTTCTCCCATACACCAGCTCCTCAGCCATGCATTCATCTGCTCTATCCTCCTATTCCTGCCCTCACTAGCTCGTAGCACTGGGAGTAATCCAGATATTATTACCCTTGAGGACCTCCTTTTTAAATTTCTACCTAACTCTCTGTAATCTCCTTTCAGAGTCTCAACCTTTTCCCTTCCAATGTCGTTGGTTCCAATGTGGACAATGATCTCCTGCTGGCCCCTCTCCCCCCGTGAGAACATTCTGCACCCTGTCTGAGACATCCTTGATCCTGGCACCAGGGAAACAACACACCATTCTGCTTTTTCTCTGCTGGCCACAGAAACATCTGTCTGTACCTTGGACTACAGAATCCCCGAACACAATTGATCTCTTGGAAGCCGACGTACCCCTCATTGCATTAGAGCCAGTCTCAATACCAGAAACTTGGCTGTTTGTGCTACTTTCCCCTGAAAATCCATCACCCCCTACATTTTGCAAAACAGCATACCTGATTGAAATGGGTATATCCACAAAAGATTCCTGCTGTAGCTGCCTACCTCTCTTACCCTTCCTGGAGTTAACCCATCTATGTGACTGTATTTGAGATTTTCTCCCCCTTCCTATAACTACCATCTATCACATACTGTTGCTGTTGCAAATTCCTCATTGCTCCTGTCAGTCTCTCCAACCGATCCACTTGATCTGATAAGATTCGCATCCAACAGCATTTGTGGCAGATATAATCTGCAGTAACCCTTAAACTCTCTTTAAACTCCCACATCTGACAAGAAGTACATATCACTGCAAAGGCCATTTTTGCTCCTTCACAATCTACAGACCCAGAAAATAACACCGTCTTATTCCTCTACAAACACTGCCCCAGGTTCAATTAATAGTTATATTTTAAGTTTAATCAAGAGACTTATCTCCAAAAACATATAATCAAGAAAGAATCCACTATACTCACTACTGCAGCTTTTCTCTTGGACAGACTTAAAACAACAATTAACTTATCTGATTCTGTTGGCTTCTGTCTTCCTTTTATGTATTTGAAGAGGGTCTTGTTGTCCATTTTGATATTACATGTGAGCTTAGCCTTCAAGTTTACTTTCTCCCTATTTTTGGAAACCAACAAAAGATGACCAAACTTTCCCAGTCCTCTGACTTATCAACATTTGCCCCATTTCATGTATGTGTTTTCCTTTCTATTTGTGCTATCTTCAACTTCCTCACTGGAATAGGTCTTTGCTGTAAGCCACAAATTATTACCTTAAACATCTGCCATTTGTTCCTCAACTACCTTTGTTGCTAAACTCCATTCCTAGTGCACTCCAGCCAGTTCCACCCTTGGCCTGAATAATTTGCCTTATTTGAGCTTAGCACAGTTGTTTCCAACCCAAGTTTTTCTATCTCGAACTGAGTACTAAATTCTATCATATCAGGGTCACTGTTTCCAAGGAGATATCTGACATCATTTATTAAACTTTACACATCATCAGATCCAAAATAGCCTAATTCATGGTTAAATCCACAATGTATTGTTCTAGGAAACTATAGCAAATACATTCTATGAGTTCTTCCTCATGAATTCCTCTGCCAACCTGACTATCCCAATCTACATTTCCTGTCTTTGTTACATGCCCTTGTTTTCTCCTGATTTATTCTCTCTCGCCCTGCCTCACTACTGTTAGGGGGCCTATAGACTACTCCTCCCAGTGTTGTCTTTTCCTTTTTTACTTCTGCTGTCCACCCCGTATGGATTCTGCATCTTCTGATTCAAGATCATTTCTTGCTATCATGTTTATTCCATCCTGTACTGACAATGTTTCCCCACCACCCTTTCCTTCCTGCCTATCCTTTTCAGAAGTCACCATACTCTGAACATTTTAGTTTCCAGCTTTGATCACCTTATCCTTTGATCACGTAATCATTAATCTGTGATGATGCCATTACTTTGGTCTGAATACTAAATGCATTCAAGTAGAATTAATTTTGCTTTTTTGCCATTTTTTTCCCCTCTTTGGACCCAATTTACAGTTGTTTTCCTGTTTGCAAATTCTGTCCTATCCTGTTCTCCTCTGGTTATACTTATCCAAACAGTTGCCCTGTAATGCTGCCATATGCTCTTGCTTTGTCAGCTGACATTCCCCTCCTCCCAAATTCATCCCCCCTTCCTTAATTAGTTTAAAGCTCTCTCTACAGTCCTAGTTATTCAACTCACCAGGAATCTAGTCCCAGCACAGTTCAAGTGAAGCCTATCCCACCAGAACAGCCCCTTTTACCCCAGTCCTGGTGTCTGTGTCCATTCTACCCATACCAGTCTGAGCTATGCAAATAACTCCTTGATTTTAATTACTCTATGCTGATTTGCCCATGGCTCAGGTAGCAATCTAGTAATTATTACCTTGGACGCTCTTCATTTGAAGTAATGATTTTTAATTTCACTCCGTGTTCAAAGACTTTCAGTAAAACATCTTTTCTAGATCCATCAATGTTGGTGATACCAATGTGGATGATAATGACTGTATTTCACCTGTCTCTCTCTTAAAATTCCTCTCCAGCCTCGGGGAGATGTCCCTAACATGCAACACTGCCTTTAGGACTCCCACTCACAGCTGATCAAGACCCCTGACCCTGATCAAGATCGAGCCCAAAAAGGATCACTCTAAATATCTCATTATGCGCATGTGACAATGCAGGAGTCCTTTCACCCTACTTTGGGAACACCAGTCTCAAATATGTTGCTAATTTCATTCTAATAGATTAGAGTGAAAAATTACAAGGAGATAATTGACAAGAAATTAAAAATATTACTTTCAACAAATCGTAGGGCTGTGCGGAGATCCATGAGTTCACGAGAAACCTTGTAAACATACAGAACATATGGAATGTCACGATCCTCTTCAGACATGGAACTGCCCATCAGAATATCTTTGTGTACATCCCCTTGTCCATAACATACCACTGGAAGAAGAGACCACATAATAAATCAGTCATCATGATACATGACGAGTGCTTACTCAATTTCAGCAGGAACAAAATTCTCAAGTGCCCAAGAGAAAAAGAGGGATTAAATTTATAGTTGCTGGCCATTAATCACATTAAGCTTGTTCTCATATTCAACCTTCTTGCTCATTGCTAATATGATCCTCTTTCATCCACCATCCTCCTCATACATATCTCCCCTAAAATTGTCCACTTCCTCTCCCTTCTCCAGACTACTTTCCATTTCTCTTCGTCAACCCTTCAATTTTTTTTCACACTCCCCCAATATCCATCGCCCCCATCCATTCCACTTTCTTGGCTGAGTACAGGTCCATCAACCATCAAGAAACTCAACACTATAAAGGAAAAAGAGCAGCCCACTTTGTTAAGCCTTACTGGGGTCGTGTGCTGGAAATCAAGCAGAGGGTGACTGGTTTGTATTTATGAAAGGTGTCCCTGACGTACTAATTCAAAGTCCCAGCTTGCATCAACTGCTGAAATTAAAATAAACTGATATTTTAGTGAACAGTAACAGTTCCTGGGCTGGTGGGGATCAAATGGCTTCTCTGCTTCTTCTTCAACGTTCTGAACTGTTCATTAACCCAAGAACCAATTACATAGTCTTTGACAGGCAAATGACCTTTGTAATCAATAACTAGTCATTAGCCCACCATCCAATCCGATGCCTTAAAACAGCGGTGCTCGGACCTGACGTAGTGCACCAGTTGGAGGATGCTCAGATGTGCGGTGGAATCCCATCTGTGTTTACCCCTGCCTGGACGGAATTTCACATTGGTCCCAAGGTCCTGTAATTCCCGCGGGAGCCTATGCCCCACAACCTGAGCCGCCTCCGGAATTTTAGTTTTGTCCTTTTTAAGGACATAAAAAGGAGAGCCCTGTATCGACTGCTGCTGCACACCGTCCACCTCTTCTCCCTCATCCACCATCCAGACACGCTTTGGCGTGCCCATTCACCACCGGGCGGTGGGGATCCCCATTGGAGGGCTCTCTATGTGGGAGTCCTCCCGCTTTCTCTCGGGGATCTAGGATGGAGGGTGCTGCACGCAGCGGTCCCCTGCAACCACAGATTGCGGTGGTTCACGGAGTCCAAGCCCAACTGCTGTTCTGTGGAGTCCGTGGACCATATATATATATTGCGTGTGGGCATTTGCACTCCCTCTTTGATTTTCTCAAAAACCTCCTCCTTTGCTTTTGGTTGCACTTCAGTCCCACGCACCTGATCTTCGGGCACCCGGTACAGAGGAGGGAGGGCAGGTCTGCTCCTGGGCCTGGCCAAACTGGCCATAAACAGGTCCAGGCAGCGGGCCGTGGAGGGGGTCGTTAGGGCTGACTGCCTGCCCCTCTTCCGCGGTTACGTTAGGGCCCGGGTGTCCTTGGAGAAGGAGCACGCGGTCTCCACCAACACCCTGGAGTTGTTCGGGGAGAGGTGGGCGCCGCAGGGAGTGGAGTGCATTATTTCCCCCTCCAACTCTATTTTGATTTAATCCCCAACCTTCCCTTCACTGTTTGATCACACAGCATTGCCCTCTGATGTGAAGGGCACTGCTTGTCACAGGCCACTTGGGTGTTTTCCTGTCCTCCTGGTGGTGGAAATTGAATAAAGATTTGTGCTCTTTGTGTCTCACACACACATAAAAAAAGAGAAAAAAAAATACCCCCTGGCTCCAGCTCATCTACCGTGAGTATCCGGTCATTTGCCTTAAAAAAACTGCAATAATCTTTCAACAATAGTTAATTTTAAACAGTTCTTTTACCATTTCACTCCTCAATTTAAAAATACAGAAAAATAAAGATATATCTTCACACCTGGATTGGCATCCCATCCATCACCTTCACTGGCCACTCCCTTCACAGCTGACCAACAATGGCAGCGCTATGAACCATCTCCAAGGTATCCTGCAGCTCCTTCACAGTCCCATCGCTATCCACGATCTCTGCTACCTTTTAAGAACAAGCACAGCAAACGGAGGGGGAGGCACCAACTGAAAGTACAGCTGCAAATGTGTTGCTGGTCAAAGCACAGCAGGCCAGGCAGCATCTCAGGAATAGAGAATTCGACGTTTCGAGCATAAGCCCTTCATCAGGAAAGATGATTCCTGATGAAGGGCTTATGCTCGAAACGTCGAATTCTCTATTCCTGAGATGCTGCCTGGCCTGCTGTGCTTTGACCAGCAACACATTTGCAGCTGCGATCTCCAGCATCTGCAGACCTCATTTTTTACACCAACTGAAAGTACCCTCGAAGTCCATTACAATGAGGAACTACATCACTATCCTTCATCATCCCTGGCCCAATTCCAGGGATGGTGAAGGAAAGTGTCAGTGTAGTCACACAGATGGACTACAGGAGTGCTCAGCACCACCTTCACCAACTGGAGACAGAGTGATAGTACTGGTTTAATCAGTGACTACACACAGACATTGCATGAACAAAGTGGACTTCTCAAATCTGCCCATTGAAGACTGATCAACTTCTCTGCCTATTATGTTGGTATCATCTTTGACAGGCCTCACTGTCCAACCTCCCTGTAGTACTTCCTCCGCCCCATAACCACATCGCCTCATCTCCACCAACTCACACTTTCCAACCTCCAGATTCTGTGTTCCCTCTCCATCGTGCATTCTCCCATATCGCCCTTTCCTCTCCTCCCTCCCACACATTCTCCCTATTACCCTCCCATACTTTCAGAGTCCTTCTTACCCACTGCACTCTCTATCTCTTCCTTGTTCTCAACCTTCCACAACCTCTCACTGTCCCCGCACTGTCTCTCGAACAAATTCTCGCAATACCTCTCCCTTGCCTTCTCCCCTCTGAAGCCACCTCTACCTCCTTCCTTCTCTCTGGGCTTGTGATTCTGAGCTCGGGGGAGGGGAGGGGGGGAATAAGAGCAAATTGCCTCCACCTTGATTACCAACCTCTGAACCTCAGGTTCCGGTGCTTTAACCGTCTGTATAAGAAAATGGCCAGAATAATGACGATCACGATTACGTACTGGTTTTCCCAATGTCCTTCTGACTTTATTTGAAACTGTGTTCCAGGATCCGACTCTCCCTCTTCTTTCACCGGGAATTGTGTTCCCGGATCCGACTCTCCCTCCCCTTTCACCGGGAATTGTGTTCCAGGATCCGACTCTCCCTCTTCTTTCACCGGGAATTGTGTTCCCGGATCCGACTCTCCCTCCGCTTTCACCGGGAATTGTGTTCCCGGATCCGACTCTCCCTCCGCTTTCACCGGGAATTGTGTTCCCGGATCCGACTCTCCCTCCGCTTTCACCGGGAATTGTGTTCCCGGATCCGACTCTCCTTCTTTCACCGGGAATTGTGTTCCCGGATCCGACTCTCCTTCTTTCACCGGGAATTGTGTTCCAGGATCCGACTCTCCCTCTTCATTCACCGGGAATTGTGTTCCCGGATCCGACTCTCCTTCTTTCACCGGGAATTGTGTTCCAGGATCCGACTTTCCCTCTTCTTTCACCGGGAATTGTGTTCCCGGATCCGACTCTCCCTCCGGTTTGACTGGGAGTTGTGTTCCGGGATTTGACGGTCCCTTCTGTTTGTATAAGAAAATGGCAATGACCAGCATGATAACTGCCGTGACCCATGTCCGGCCGAAGTACTCGGATTCCCAGTGTCTCTCTGCTGCTGTTTGAAACGGTTTTCCAGAATGCGACCGTCCTGCCATTTTCACTGGACGCCTCTTTCCAGGATCCGACTCTCCCTCTGACGGACTTTCCCTCCGCTTTTCCTGGACTTTGGCTGTCGACACCGGGAGAGTTGCCAATTAGGGGTTTGGTGGATAAGGACCAACACGCCTCCTCTTTACTCTCTCCGCCAGTTGAAGATAACATGGAACAAACTGTGTAGGAATCACCTTTACTAAAAAGCATCAAGAATGTATCCAGAGGGAATGTGAATCTGAAGATAACGGATAGCCCTGTGTAAGCATGACACATAGAAAACCTTGATGAAGACCAGCACTCAGCAAGACCAACGGGTGACAGAGTTCATGGTCTGAAAATCTCATGCTGAACATTGAGTCCCAGACGCTGTAAAGTGACTCGTCAGAAGATGAGCTGCTCTCCCTCCCAGCTTGTGTTGAGCTTCACCGAAACATGATTAGGCAGAAATGTACAGACCATGAGACGCAAGTGATGAATTGAAATGTTAAGCAACTGAAAGTCGAATTCATTCTTATTAAATAGTGTTAGGTTAAGGGATACGTTCATGACCGTCCGCTGCTTGTCCAGCAGGCCCAAGCTTTTGGTCTTCAAAATAAATCTTATTGCAATCGGTAGTGTATTTTTAAGTTCTGGATCAGTGACGCTGGAAGAGCACAGCAGTTCAGGCAACATCCAAAGTGCAGCAAAATCGACGTTTCGGGCAAAAGCCCTTCATCAGGAATAAAGGCAGTGAGCCTGAAGCGTGGAGAGATAAGCTAGAGGAGGGTGGGGGTGGGGAGAGAGTAGCATAGAGTACAGTGGGGGAGGGGATGAAGGTGATAGGTGAGGGGGGGAGGGTGGAGTGGATAGGTGGAAAAGAAGATAGCCTGGTAGGACAGGTCATGGGGACAGTGCTGAGCTGGAGGTTTGGAAGTAGGGTGAGGTGGGGGAAGAGGAAATGAGGAAACTGTCCACATTGATGCCCTGGGGTTGAAGTGTTCAGAGACAGAAGATGAGGTGTTCTTCCTCCAGGTGTCTGGTGGTGAGGGAGCGGCGGTGAAGGAGACTCAGGACCTCTATGTCCTCAGCAGAGTGGGAGGGGGAGTTGAAATGTTGGGCCACGGGGCAGTGTGATTGATTGGTGTGGGTGTCCCGGAGATGTTCCCTAAAGCGCTCTGCTAGGAGGCGCCCAGTCTCCCCAATGTAGAGGAGACCGCATCGTGAGCAACGGATACAATAAATGATATTGTTGGATGTACAGATAAAACTTTGATGGATGTGGAAGGCTCCTTTAGGGCCTTGGATAGAGGTGAGGGAGGAGGTGTGGGCGCAGGTTTTGCAATTCCTGCAGTGGCAGGGGAAGGTGCCAGGATGGGAGGGTGGGTTGTAGGGGGGCGTGGACCTGACCAGGTAGTCACGGAGGAAACAGTCTTTGCGGAAGGTGGAAAGGGGTGGGGAGGGAAATATATCCCTGGTGGTGGGGTCTTCTAGGAGGTGGCGGAAATGTCGGCGGATGATTTGGTTTATGCGAAGGTTAGTAGGGTGGAAGGTGAGCACCAGGGGCGTTCTGTCCTTGTTACGGGTGGAGGGGTGGGTCTGAGGGCGGAGGTGCGGGATTGGACGAGATGCGTTGGAGGGCATCTTTAACCATGTGGGAAGGGAAATTGCGGTCTCTAACAAAGGAGGTCATCTGGTGTGTTCTGTGGTGGAACTGGTCCTCCTGGGAGCAGATACGGCGGAGGCAGAGGAATTAGGAATGTGGGATGGCATTTTTGCAGGAGGTAGGGTGGGAAGAGGTGTAATCCAGGTAGCTGTGGGAATCGGTGGGTTTGTAAAAAATGTCAGTGTCAAGTCAGTCTTCATTAATGGAGATGGAAAGGTCCAGGAAGGGGAGGGAGGTGTCAGAGATGGTCCAGATAAATTTAAGGTCAGGGTGGAATGTGTTGGTGAAGTTGATGAATTGCTCAACCTCCTCGCAGAAGCACATGGTGGCGCCAACGCAGTCATCAATGTAGGAGGAAGAGGTGGGGAGTGGTGCCGGTGTAATTACGGAAGATCGACTATTTTACGTAGCCAACAAAGAGGCAGGCATAGCTGGGGCCCATACATGTGCCCATGGCTACCCCTTTGGTCTGGAGGAAGTGGTTTTTAAACTCTACCATGAAAGCAACCTCCATGAGCTTCATATGCACTTCCAGATTCTTGTCCATGTGCCCACATGTAAAAAAAAAGTTTGCTAAACCATTTCAAATTCATTGTTAGTTGCATTAGACGTTTGCTTTAAATTTGGAAACTTCATTCTCCGTGTTTTTGGAATTTACTGCTATGCTTCCACAATAGTCTTTTATCGCAGTGTAGAAAAAGTCTTGCTTTTTAACTTTAACAACAATACATCTTTCCTGAGATAAGGGGAACGAGCTCAACTACATTCCCAAAGTTGTCTGCCTTGTTTTATGAAATAGCCGTCTCTGCTGCTGTTCACTGACTTCTGCTTGGCATGTTTTGATTTTACTTATATCAGGAGAGACGTCTGTTTCGTGATCAGTTTCAACATCATTATATGGTTTGTACAGTCACAGTGCTGAATATACTTGCAGCTTTTTCCTGGAGTAATGCATACTGGGTATGTTGCATTCCTATTAGTAATGTGTTTTACACTGCAGCTATTTTTCCAATTTCCTCAGCTTTTCGCTTTCCTTATTCAACTTTAAAACACGCAATGACCACCACAAGCTGACTTATTCTTGCAAGCCTATCAAGGACACACTCATAATTACTATCGCATACTGTTACAATTTTCAGCACAGCGCCCTCTGCCAATGATCCTGTCTTTTCCATAAACTATCAGTCGCCTTTTAGAATATCCCAATGCTGTGATACCTTTAATCGAAAACTGCTGCATCTCAAAGCCCATTAAACACCGAAATCTGTGTTCCACTCCCACCACAATGTTGATTTTAGAGGGGTTGTGATCACAGTTACATAATATAAGCACCTGTCAGCTTTAAAACATTAAAATTGCGAAAGGTGCTATTTAGATGCAAATTTCTTGCTTATTAGGGGATGAATTTTCCCAGTTCCTAAACAACTCGGCAATGGCAAGTCAACTGGGAGAATGTGGTGATAGTGGAAAAGTGAGATTCTTGCCAGAGAAAACAAAGTCTAATTTTCCATCCGAGGTTTGAACAGCAAGATAAGAATCTCACTGGTGAATGGTCTATTTTTCATGTATTTGCTATTCAATCTTGATTGTTTTGTTGCAGATAAATTAATGTTGGAGATCTGAAACAAAACTGAAATCGCTCGTTAAACTTGGCAGGTCAGTGCAGAGAAAGCAGAGTTAACATCACTAGTCCAGTGACACTAGATCAGACCTGCTGAATTTTGCCAGCAATTTTTGTTCATTTATCTGTAGTTTATGTTGCCATTGTTTCTACCAGTTACCTCAAATCTGTGTGGTCTCGTTCTCAACTCATTCATTGTCATAACCTAGTTCCTTTTTTTTTCTAAAAGCTGTTTCTTGGCTTAAGGATACTTTATCCTTGATTTTTTTTTCAGGCAATAAACGAGGCCAGGCTCCAATCAGTCTGTTTGAATACAGAGATGAAAAGGATTTTGAGCGGCATTTTGTGTACGTACAAACAGATGAGACTTCAGGCCAAAACGGTCATGTTTTAGAAGTGACCTGCATAAACAAAGGGAGTGGTCAGCTCTCTAGCTGGGCTGAGCTGTTTTTAGTTCAGTCTTGAACTGGAAAGTTCAACAGGGAGCTGTGCGGAAACTCTCTCTCTTTTCTGCCCTTCAACTTCAACCTATAGCGTGTGTTCCATCTATACTGGTTTTTAAAGGGAGTCTTGCTTTATTGGGACTGTTGTGTGTATTCGGAACAGCATAATTAAGTCTAGCTGGATAGGTTGAGTTCTATCGGAGTTCTTCATTCTGTTCTTTGTGTTTCATTGTGTCAATTTGTGAATAAATTTTTTGTCTGTTTTAAAATTTAGGAGTCAACTTAGCTATCTAACTCTGGGTAATTTTCACTATACATTTACCAAAACAAATTGCAAACTTACGGTTTGGGCTGCCTGGTGAAGAATGTTTTGAGTGGTCTGGCCTAGTTCATAACATTCATCAATTTTTAAAATTCATTCATGGAATGAGGATGGAACATGGATGGGCCAGTCTTTATTCTCCATTCCTAATTGCCTATCGTGAGCTGACCTCTTGAAGCACTGCAGTCCATGTGGTGTAGATAGACCACAATGCTATTAGGTAGGAAATTCCAGATTTTGTCCCAGCAACAGTAAAGGAACCGTGACACATTTCCAAGTCAAGACAGTTTATGCCTTGGAGAGGATGTTGCAAGTGAGTGTCTTGTATGTCTGTTCCTGTTAGTCTTGTGGGAGAGGTCACATGGTTCAGAAGCTACCTTTGTAGGAGCCTTGGTGAGTTACTGCAGTGAGTCTTGCAGATGATTGATCAATGGGAACAGTTTCTCTCCACCTACAGTGCCCAGATGTCTTGTGATGCTGAACGCCTCTGAAAAATTTTATTTTTCCATGGGAAATGGTATTTTTTAGCTGGGACCTAGGGAGAATTTCTATACCCAGTGGATTTGAATCTTTGGAATTCTCTACCCCAGAGGATTGCGGATGCTCCATCACTGAATCTATTTAACATTGAGAGAATCATGATCGCAAAAGAAATCAAGGGTATTGGGTAGTGTGTAGGGGAATGATTTTGATTTAGGTGACAAAATATATTGATGAGGGTAGTACAGTTGATGTGGTTTGCATGGATTTCAATAAGGTCTTTGACAGGGTCCCACATGGAAGGCAAGTCCAAAACCTGACAGAAAAGATCCTCAGTGCCATTGGAGACCAGAAGACACAGGAACACAGAAGCAGGCTATTTGGCCCATCATATATGCTCTGCCATTCATTGAGATCATGGCTGATCTAATAATCCCAATTCCATTTTCCTGCCTTATTCCATAACCCTCAATTCCCCAATGATTAAAAATCTGTCTATCTCAGTCCTGAATCTAAAACGGAACATGGACAGCTGTCTGCAGTAAAGAATTTCACAGATCCAATACCCTTTGAAAAGAAATCCTCATCACTGTCTTAAATGATGACTCCTAACTGTGACCTTATACACTCTGGTCTTAAACATTCCCACAACTTCTCTGCATCTACCTTGTGAAAGTCTGATAAGAATATTGGATCTTTCAATATCTTATCTCTCATTTTCCTAAATTCCAAACAATCCAAGCTGAACTGATTCATTTTCTCTTCATAAGAAAATTACTGCATACCCAAGATCAATCCAGTGAACCGTTTCTAGACTGTCACCAATGCCAGTACACAGGCGGCACAGTGGTTAGCATTGCTGCCTCACAGTGCCAGGGGTCTGGGTTCAATTCCAACCTCAGGTGACTGTTCGTGTAGGGTTTGCACATTCTTCCCCTGTCCTGGTTTCCTCCTACAGTCCAAAGGTGTGCAGATGAGGGTGAATTGGCCATGGTAAATTGCCCATAGTGTTCACCTATGTTAGATTAGGTGCATTAGTTAGGCATAAGTATGGGGTAGGGGGAATGGTTCTGGGTGAGTTACTCTTCGAAGGGTCAGTGTGCACTTGTTAGGCCTAAGGGCCTGTTTCCACACTGTAGGGATTCTGTGATCTGAGATAAGGGGACCAAAACTGTTCATCGTATTCCAGCTGTGGTCTGATGAGTGTGTTGTACAGCTTTAGTGAGACTTCTCTATACTCCGTTCCCTTTGAAATACTGGTTGATATTCCAATTGCCTTCCCTATTATTCACATAGATGTTAATTTACTGTGATTCATGCACTCAGACTCCCAAATCCTTGTGCTGCAGCTTTCTGCAGTCTCTTCCCCCCTCCCCCACTCCCATCTAAAGAATATTTGAGAGCATGCAAAACAATAAGCAATGCTCAAATAGTAGGATGAGGAAGAAAGCATGCTGCTTTCACAAGTAGTGCAAAGCTGAGGATTAATTAAAGCACAAGTAGTCAACACACTTGAGCACAACCTTGCCAGTGGATTAATAATTGTCTGTCTTCAACCATATTCAAGATTTAAAAAATTAAATAAATACTTAGGTAACGTTTCTTATTTGATTGGCTTGGACTCAATGAGCCAAAGGGACCTTTTTCTATGTTACTCACCTCTATGGCTCCAAACTCAAGCTGTTTAAAGGGACTTTCAGAGCTCGCGTTGTCAGAAACAGAATTAAAGTCAAGTCGTCAGTGTAGAGATCTCCAAATCTTTCACACCCAACAAGAACACACTGTGGGAAAACAAGTACTTCTAACCCACCCGAATTTGTGAAGTCAGAGTCTTGGGAAGAGATACAGAAGTGGAAATAGTAATTATGTACATGAAAGTGTAAATATCATAATGGAAGAAAACCTTGGTCCAGGAGAAATTTGCGTAAGGGTTCTAAGGCTATTAGCATCACCCAACTGGGTACCACAGACCTATCTAAAAGAGGACAGTGGCAGCAAATCTATGTTATATTGCACAATGATGCAGAGAGTTTGTAAAACATGATGAGCAGCAGGATTCATTCCTAATACAACAACTGGGTTCCCCTCTTTTTAAGTTCTGTCCCACCACTGCTCTTTTCACACTCCCTCTCTGCACATTCTCTGTACGCTCATCTTCTCACATTGCCTCACTCCTCACACTATATTCTCTCTTCACATCATATTTCTGTTTTTGTTAGGATAAGGAACAGACTGAAGGATGTGAGGAATGTCAGTTCAGCTATGATCTTATTGAATGGTGGAGCAGGATCAAGGGGCCAAAAAGCCTACTCCTGTTCCTATTTCATATGGTTTTATGGGCTACCGCTGACAATCATGAGTTGTCGGTTATGACCACCCTTTAATGAATGGGATAGTTGCACTGTTTGATGTTAGCATGAATAGAAATGGATATATAAACAGGACAACAGTAAGATGTATTGAATAAAACAGAAAATGCTGTAAAGAAAATCAGCTGAACAACTGGACGCAAACCCCTACAGTGTGGAAGCCCATACTGACCCTCTGAAGAGCATCCCATCCAGATCCCTACCCGTAACCCCGCATTTCCCATGGCCAATCCACCCAGGCAATTTAGCATGGCCAATCCATCTAATCTACATATCTTTGGACTATGGGAGGAAACTGGAGCACCGGGAGAAAATCCACGCAGACACGGGAGTATGCGCAAACTCCACACAGTCAGTCGCCAAAGGGTGGAATGGAACCCAGATCTCTGGCGCTGTGAGGCAGCCGTGATGTAATTTACAGGGAAACCTAAAAGGAACATCACACAACACAAAAGGAAAGGCTGCATTCTCCACCTTCCTATTTCTGCCCAGCGATTAGTCTTCTATAAGTCATGCCTTTTAAGGACTTATGCAGTGAAAATGAGTTGAAAAATGAATGTGACCATAACTGCAGTCATTGTACACTTCCTGTTAAAATTCCTGTGTAGAAGAATACAAAACCAAGAAGGGTCACTAGTCTCAGAACGTTAACTTTGCTTTTTCTCTACACATGATGTTTGACCAGTTGAGTTTCTCCAACAAAAAATTGTTTTTAAACCAAAGACCAAGTCTTTGGTCTCCACTCGGTTAAGGAACATTGAACAGCAGCTACAATATTGTCATTGGTATCACCACCTGAAGACTATATTATCCATAGTTTATAAGTGTCATTATCGAAGAAAATATTTTTATTTTCAGAATATTAATTTAATTGGATCTAAGCAGTGTAATTCAGGAGAAATATACATCTGTATAATCATTAATCTTCTTCAATGGGTATGCAGAAGCAATGGTTAAAGGATGGTAACAGGACAGCAAAAGGAGGGGAGGCATGAATAACTCTGGAAGGTAAGTGGAACAGAAATCATGGAGAGCATCCCTAGACCAAAGAGCAGCTCAAAGACAGCAGTGAAAATCTCCAACTACCATGATGGTCTTCCCTGTGATGTAGGCTGTGTCTTGTCGACAGAGGAAGGAAACAGGACCTGCATACTACTCAGGTTCGTTAATCCCATGCATAGCAACAGTTTCATCAAGCCATTGGTACGAGGTATTGTTCTGACAACACAATGGCGCTGAAGTGGGTCCTGATGAGATCTCAGGCCCAGGCAGTAGACCAAGATATTGGTAGAAGAAAGTGGGGACTGCAGATGCTGGAGATCAGAGTCGAGAGTGTGGTGCTGGAAAAGCACCGCAGGTCAGGCAGCATCTGAGGAGCGGGAGAATCGATGTTTCGGGCATTAGCCCTTCATTCGGGCATAAGCCCTTCATCAGGAAAGGTTTATGCCTGAAGCATTGATTCTCCTGCTCCTCAGATGCTGCCTGATCTGCTGTGCTTTTCCCGCACCATGCTCTCGACTAAGATATTGGTAGAGGCCAGTTTACCTGGCAGTACCTTGATCAGGCCTAACAGAGCCATGTTAATGACATTGTTAGGGCTCGATGGTGGGCAAAATGTAAGAAGTAGTGCCTGAGTCCACCAGCTCCACAGATCCACTGCCTCGTTGGTCTGTGTGTGGCACAACCAGCTTGGCCAGGAGGAAGGTTGCTTTCATGTTGATCTTAGATATTGTCCCAAGCACCCTCTGAGCAATCCAACAGCCTCCAACGAAGGGGTTTACTGCAGTGCTGGTCACCAGGCTTCATGTCATCTCCATCACAATCCCCTCACAGTCCACCCTCTTGCCCACATGGCAGATGGTGATTGAAACAGCCTACAGCTGTTCCAGGGCCCTGTCTACATTGGCCTCCTTATGTCTTCTCATCTGGACATGGGCACCATGCGATGGCCAGCCTGATCCCCTGGTTAGAAACAACTTGCACTTTGCCCCTCAGTGAGCCCAGTTCCATGGTGTCAGGAAATGGGTCTTGAACTGACTCCTTCTGTAAGAGATGGGGAAGTGTGTTGTTTTCGCAAAAAGGTAGTGATAATAAGCTTAAGTATTGTGCTGATAAATTGAGTGTGAAGAGCAGCTGCAGACAATGATTAAATCAGCAAGCACAACGGAAATGTATAATTGAGTACTAACTTTAATGCATAATTATTCTAGTAAATCATTTCTTTCATCACGATAGGTTAAATAATTTAGTCTCAGCAAAATAGCTGAGATAGCTGAAACACATAAACTTGGCAAGAAAAGAACATTGTTAAAATGTATATTCAGGAACGGAATGTAGCTATGAACACCTATGGAAGATGTTACAAGCAAAACAGATAAAGTGAAAGGGACGTCAAGATCCAAATTTAGCAAATTATGTCAGTACTTAAACAAAGGGAAGGGTCACCAACTTGGAGAAGGGGGGAAATAATAAGAGCGGATCACAACTTAGTCAGAGAATAAAGTTGATTGGGTAATGTAGGAGTCAGAAGAGGTGACCTCACGCAGCTCAAAAGTATAACTGTGTACTAGTTTGAATGTTCATTGCTCATTTGCTTCTGCATTTGATGACCTTTCTTGCAAGATCGTAGAATAAATTGTCTTGTTTCCAGTTTTGGTGGTCTCGTCTAAATTTTATTAAATTTGTTTCGAACACTTCTGGTCAAGTGTTGACCCCCTTCCCTCAGGATATTCGAAGGGTTTCCACACACAGATGTCTCTTTCCCGGTCCATCGAAGATACCCGCCTGTTTCCTCGCTGTCAATCATCCGCATGGAGCTGCAATTGGTTGACGATGGTGGAGGCCCTGCCCATTACTGCGCGAGGACCATCTTCACACCTGCTGTTGTTAGAATAACATTAGAATAACAGTCATCTCATTACCATAACAGTCGCCTCATTAGAATAACGATCACGGTCAGAAATTGAGGTAAAAACAGTTCAATGTTTTGGCTTGATAATTGTAAGAAATAAACTTAATAAAATTTAGACAAGACCACCAAAACTGGAAACAAGACAATTTATTATGAACTTGCAAGTAAGGGCATCAATTGCAGAAGCAAGTGAGCAAAGAGAATACAAAGTACTACACAGTTATACCTTTGAGTTACGTGAGGTCATCTCTCCCGATTCCTACATTACCCAATCTTTCTTAGTATTCTGCCATTGCCCAGCTATGCTCCACCCTTATTGCCTCCTTCTCTCTAAGTTGGCAACCTTTCCCTCTGTAAGTGCTGACACAAGGCTAAACTTGTATCTTGATGTTCCTTCTTCACTTTACTTGTAACATCTTCCATTGTCCATAGGTATATTCCATTCCTGAACATACGTTTTAGTGCTTAGTTTATGAGTTTCAGCTATCTCAACTATTTAGCTGAGACTATTCTTTCAAACGTTACGAAGAAATTATTTACTTTAATAATTCTGCAGTAAAGTTAGTATTCAATTATCCACAATTATACATTAAGGATTAAGAAACATTTCTCTAATGCTTGCTTAGGTGATTTTTTTTACCTCTTTTCTGCACATATACACTCTTGCTTTTCTATATCTACAAAAACAACGCACTTCTCCATTTCTTACAACTCCCCCATTTTCTTTTTTTTTAAACATTTGTTGTTTTTGCAATTTTACTTTCTGCCCTCTTTTCACCCTATGGTTCCGAGATTGCTATTTCTGTCCTTCTAAGTCTGTCTTTTTCAAACTCTAAGAGTAATCTGCTACTCTCTCTTTCTTGCGCTTGTGCTATTATCATGACCATTATTGATTGTTGTCCTCCCAAAGACATTACCAGCTTAGTCATTATCCACTTTAACACATTAAATCCTGTCAGTAGACCTACAATTATTAGTAATACATAAATGCCTAAATTAACTAATCATTTTCCCCAACCGGTCAGTCTCCATTCACCCCATCCCCATCCTTCATCTTTTTGGAGTTCATCCGCAATTTCTCTTATATTGCTTATCTTTTTCTTTACTATTTCTGCCTTATCTTCCAATATGGAAGAGGAAGTCAAAAAAATAAAATCAGTGTTGGGAAGAAAAACAGTTTTTATGTTTCATCAAAATGCAGAAGAGCGGTTCCACTGTCACCAACTGATAAGTGTGGACGGGAGCTATTCTGTTACCAACTCAATATCTGATCCAAACAAGATATTTATGTGTCATGTGTCCCACCTACAAACGGCACACTTTCTGTGCAACTTGAAAAACATGAAATTTGATGACAATCAAATCTATTGGACCAAGTTTTCCTTTTTCAAAATGGACACCTGACAAGTTTCAAAGGTAAAAACAATGATTGCAGATGCTGGAAACCAGATTCTGGATTAGAGTGGTGCTGGGAAAGCACAGCAGTTCAGACAGCATCCGAGGATCGGCAAAAGCCCTTCATCAGGAATACAGGCAGAGTGCCTGAAGGGTAGAGAGATAAATGAGAGGAGGGTGGGGGTGGGGAGAAAGTAGCATAGAGTACAATAGGTGAGTGGGGGAGGGGATGAAGGTGATAGGTCAGACAGGAGGGTAGCAAAGAGTACAATGGGTGAATGGGGGTGGTGATGGAGGTGATAGGTCAGGGGGGAGGGTGGAGTTGATAGGTAGAAAAGAAGATAGGCAGGTAGGACAAGTCATGGGGAGTGCTGAGCTGGAAGTTTGGAACTGGGGTGAGGTGGGGTAAGAGGAAATGAGGAAATTGTTGAAGTCCACATTGATGCCCTGGGGTTGAAGCATTCTGAAGCAGAAGATGAGGCGTTCTTCCTCCAGGCGTCGGGTGGTGAGGGAGTAGCGGTGAAGGAGGCCCAGGACCTCCATGTCCTCTGCAGAGTGGGAGGGGTAGTTGAAATGTTGGGCCACAGGGCGGTGTGGTTGATTGGTGCGGGTGTCCCAGAGATGTTCCCTAAAGTGCTCTGCTAGGAGGCGTCCAGTCTCCTCAATGTAGAGGAGACCGCATCGGGAGCAACGGATACAATAAATGATATTAGTGGATGTGCAGGTAAAACTTTGATGGATGTGGAAGGCTCCTTTAGGGCTTTGGATGGAGGTGAGGGAGGAGGTGTGGGCGCAGGTTTTGCGATTCCTGCGGTGACAGGAGCAGGTGCCAGGATGGGAGGGTGGGTTGTGGGAGGGGCATGGACCTGACCAGGTAGGCATGGAGGGAATGGCCTTTGCGGAAGGCAGAAAGGGGTGGGGAGGGAAATATATCACTGTTGGTGGGGTCCGTTTGGAGGTGGCGGAAATGTTGGTGGATGATTTGGTTTATGCGAAGGTTGGTAGGGTGGAAGGTGAGCACAAGGGATGTTCTGTCCTTGTTACGGTTGGAGGGATGGGATCTGAGGGCGAAGGTGCGGGATGTGGACGAGATGTGTTGGAGGGCATCTTTAACCACGTGGGAAAGGAAATTGTGGTCTCTAAAGAAGGAAGCCATCTGGAATGTTCTGTGGTGGAATTGGTCCTCCTGGGAGCAGATACGGTGGAGGCGGAGGAATTAGGAATATAGGATGGCATTTTTGCAGGAGGTAGGGTGGGAAGAAGTGTAATCCAGGTGGCTGTGGGAATCGGTGGGTTTGCAAAAGATGTCGATGTCACGTCGGTCATCATTCATGGAGATGGAGAGGTCCAGGAAGGGGAGGGAGGTGTCAGAGATGGTCCAGATAAATTTAAGGTCAGGGTGGAGTGTGTGGTGAAATTCATGAATTGCTCAACCTCCTCACGGGAGCATGAGGTGGCGCCAATGCAGTCATCAATGTAGCAGAGGAAGAGGTGGGGAGTGGTGCCGGTGTAATTACAGAAGATCAACTGTTCTACGTAGCCAACAAAGAGACAGACATAACTAGGGCCCATATGGGTGCCCATGGCTACCCCTTTGGTCTGGAGGAAGTGGGAGGATTCGAAGGAGAAATTGTTAAGGGTGAGGACCAGTTCGGCCAAACGAATGAGAGTGTCGGTGGACGGGTACTGTTGGGGACATTGGGAGAGGAAGAAACGGAGGGCTTGGAGGCCCTGGTCATGGCGGATGGAGGTGTAGAGGGACTGGATATCCATGGTGAAGATGAGGTGTTGGGGGCCGGGGAAACGGACGTCTTGGAGGAGGTGGAGGGCGAGGGTGGTGTTTCGAACATATGTGAGGAGTTCCTGGACTAGGGGGGGATAGGACAGTGTCGAGGTAGGTAGAACTGAGTTCAGTGGGGCAGGAGCATGCTGAGACAATGGGTCAGCCAGGGTAGTCAGGCTTGTGGATCTTGGGAAGGGGGTCAAACTGGGCAGTGCGGGGTTCCCGGACTATGAGGTTAGAAGCTGTGTGTGGGAGATCTTCTGAGGTGATGAGGTTCTGTATGGTCTGGGAGATGATGGTTTGGTGATGGGAGGTGGGGTCATGGTCGAGGGAGCGGTAGGAAGAGGTGTCCTCGAGTTGGCGTCTGGCTTCAGCGGTGTAGAGTGCCATTCCAGTGATATATGACTTCATCTGCGTTTTTGAAACGGTCGCCCTGTCTGAAGAAGACCAAAAATAAATTGCAAATGGTAACTATTGCTGTTCCCATTCCTTGTTAAGATCCAAATGATATTTCTGACTCGAATGGGTCATTCTCCAACAGAAATGATGATTGTCTCAAAGTGAATGTAATCAAACAATGATCCAGGATGGGGGATGCAGGGAGAGGCATATTTGGAAGAAGAATTGAAACTACGACAAGCCACATGGTAAGGAAGTCATGTTTATTTGTTTTATTTAATAAGTTGGAAAGGAACTATCTTCAAACATAGTTTATCAGGAACAACTTCAAGATGCAAGCAGCCTAGGGAGCAAATTCTGTAACTGGAGAGCTGGAGGCTGTCGGGTAAGGTGAGATTTATATGTATTTATTTTAGAGTTTGAAATTTGATTTAGTGGAGGTGGGTTTGGGACCTGTGTGTATCATGGGTTTTGATGAACAATTTGTAATGCTTTCTGGAGCCATGGTTTGTTAAATAAACTTTAGTGTAAACTGGCTGTAAAAATGGACAGTAAAAGTACCCTAAATGTCTATAAAAAGGAATGGAGAGGCCATAGTGAAAAGAGGCCACTTTGAGAACGATGCTGAGGAAATAGTAATGAGGAACAGTCAGGGAGTTGAATAAATACTTTGCATCTGTTTGGTCAGTGACAGTGGGTGACCATATCAGGGAAAGTGACCACAATTTGAGTACATTTAGTCTATTGAAAAGCTTTAAGACATTGTGAGATTGCAAAAGGTGCTATTTTGATGCCGATTTCTTGCTTGTCAGGGGCTAAATTTTCCCAGCCCCTGAACAACTTGGTAATGGCAGGTGGTTTGGGAGAAGATGGTAGAATCAGGAAATTGAGATTTTTTTGTCAGAGAAAGAAGTGCAGGTGAATAGGATTATTGTGTTTGATGGTTGACAAAGACATGGTAAGCTGAAAGGTCTGGTTGTCTGCTGTATGATTCTATGACTCTGAGATGAACCATGATTGTGTTGAATAGTTGGATAAATTTGAGGGGTCGTACAGTTTACTGTTTCTGTTATTTCTCAGGCGTTTGCATTGTGACAACATTCATAATTTCTATTAGTCAGATGAAGATGTTTCAAAAATGGAAAGATGTGCAATGCTGTCGTGAATAAGAATAATATATTTCCTCAGAGTTAAAGCAATTTTATCAAAAAGCACTTGCCAGCACGTACTCATCCTTTACTCCAGGAGTTTGGCTTCCCCTCCTAAAATGGCAAAATCAAAGGCAAAGTTGACAATAAAACCCTTAACCATGAACAAAAAAAAATTTGTTGATAAGAGATTTCATGTAGTCTCGGAAGGATAAAGCAAATAATTATTGACGCTCGTACACATCATACAAGATAAACAACATTTGATCGTAGCATGCATTTTCAGTAACTCAATCACTTCCCAGTTGAGAAAACATATGCTCTTCCCACTGGATTGCAGCAATTAAATTGAGTCTTTTGGATGATGGTTGTCTACTTCAGGAGATGTAAACCCACATTCAATACCTTCTCAGCTTGCACCACCTTTTGCAATATTTTTGCACCTTTTGTAAGTCTAAACATTTTCATATGCTTTGGAATAATTAAGCAGATCATGAATTTAGAATTTTCAAACACTCATAAGGAACAGCTGTTTCTTATCCAGTGCATATTGACAACAAACAAGTTTAGATTCTGTTCATCTTTCTAAATACATGATTTTTATTCTTTAATTACAGAAAAACTGTTACAGTGATGTTATGGACCAGACCAAACCCCTTCAAAACATAGCCAATCCTCTCTCTCTTATCCTTTTTAAAAGGCAAATGTAAGGCACTGCATTTCAGATGTGATTTGTTTAGTCAAACTACTAGATTTTAAGCAAAATAAAATTTATCCTTACACTACAGTTATAATAAGAATTGGCATAACTTTAATTATATCAAAATAGTTAACAAATGTAATAGATGATTTAACTATTAGTTATCAACTGATCCAATATGTCAGCATCTCATAAACAATGCCTTGTCAAAGGCAAATTCAGCAAAACCGATTTCCCTCCTTTCCTATCTCCTCCAGTCCAGGAGAAGGAACACTGTCAGAAAGAATCTAGCAGCAGAGAGAGAGTTGTGTCTGGTATTTTCAACTCCAACAACCCCAACGTCAATAGCTGAAAGCAAAACTAAAATCCAGGGTTGTTTGAGCCTGACTCCATACATACACACACACACACACACATTCATTTTTAAACTGAAAAAAAATGCTCCAGACTTTGATTTTCCAAGCAGCAGAAACCTTGGCACCAGATTTACAATACCCCTCTTAAAGAGAAAGAGGACAGAACCAGTCCCTCTTAAATGTACAATGATACTAATTGAACTGAAAACTTTTTGCTGGACTCTGCCAGTAGAATCATGGAACAATTGTAGCACTGGAGGCCACTGGATCTACTGTGTCCATACTGCAATGAAAATCACAGAAAAAAATATGTTTGTGACAAAACTTCATTGACTCGATTGCAGCATTGAGTTTACCTTACTATTAAACATGCTTTGCATCCATCCAATTAGCACCAGGTATTGCTTTTATAATTAAAATTTTATGTTTTACAAAGAATGAAAATAAAATAGAGAGCAAAACACATCTAAACTATTTATTACATAAGACTACCAATCTTGTGACGCCATTATAAGATGACACTGCTGGGCTACCCTCACAGTCATGTACTATTTTGACTTAGAAATATCAATGTTCCTTCACCGCTGCCAGGTCAAAAATGTGGAACACTCTCACCTTTCCAAAAAGCAGTGTGGGTCTTCCTATCACAGTGCTTCAAGAAGGCAGCCCATCATCACCTTCTCAAGGCAACAAGGGATGGGAAACAAATACTGGCCTGGTCAGTGATACTCACGTGAGGAATCATGAAATCAGGGGAAAATTAGACACCTGGAGCAGGGTGTGATTTTGATACCACAAAAGATATAACTGACATTTGTCTGTCTTGAAAATTGACCTGATGAATGCAAGGGACAAGGTTCAGCAAAATTTGCCTTTTTTTCAGCAGCGCTAAATAAGCAGAAAACGTTTCCAGTGGCAAAATGGTTGCTACCCAGACAGTTGTAGATGTAACAACGAGAGGGGGAAATGAGAATGTTTTGTTTGTTTTCTTTACATAATGAGTTGCTGTGATCTGGAATGCAGTGTGTGCACGAGTGGTGGAAGCAGATACATGAGGAGCGTTCAAAGGTGAATTTGATAAATACTTGGATAATAAACATATGCAAG